>NW_010396011.1:85808-97034 GCF_000710305.1 Buceros rhinoceros silvestris
TCAGCAGGATGTTGCGCCAACCCAGTAAGAACTTTAATTAGTGAAAAAATGGCCTACAGGAGCTGTAAAAGAGGAGTTTATAGAAGAAACACTAATTTATTCACTGTAATACTGATTAAAATTTATAGCTAATTCACCATAAGGAGCAAGTAACTTTTCATACATCTAGCGACTGGGTAGCTGAGCTGAAGTCACAGCTCCATGAAGTTAAACACCGGTCAGCCACTGGTTTCAGTGGAGCCAGAGTATTGCTTCTGGGGTCTCCCTGGCCAAAGAATAACTTCCAAACATTTTTATTTAATAGTACCCTTATCGTTGTTGCCTAAAGTATTTCTTATTTCTACTAAAAGGAAATTATTCTAAAGCTATCATCTAAAATTTGTGTGTAATACTTTGATGGTCTTTTCTCTGTTTTCAGATTTACCTGGAGTAAAAGTTAATGTTTCTACTTCAAAAGAAGATGTAGACAAATTTTGTGAGCTCTGCAAGGCATCTAAAACTGGAGATGGTTCTAATATTCTTCAATAGCACTAAAGTGATAAACCTTATTTTTCCTAAATTGCTTTTAAATGCATAGATCCTTTTATAACTCTTGTCCCAGCGTGAATACCTGATGGCTGCCTTGAGGCACTGGAGCTTTGTCCCTCCCCAGAGTCCTCTGGAGGTGGCTCAGGGCAGGACATGGTGCTCTGATTGCCTCTCTCAGTGGACCAGTATCTCTCCACTGATTTTGGAGGCAATCTTGGTGTCACCAGGCTGAAACCGGCATTTGAAAGCTTAATTTTCTTTTTGAACTAGGAATGGGTTGTCAGGTGTTGGGTTTGGTATCTCAGTGACTTATGCTATGGCATTTTGTCCTTTTTGCCAATTTTACCCATAGTGCTGCTTAATCTCCTGACTGGCAACAGCAGGGAAAGAAACTCTCCTGGGTGTCTGACACCAACAACTGCCCCTTACGAAAGGCTGTTCCTGCAAGAAGATACACACAGAAAATACACAAAAAATGTCAAAGATTTCACAATCTGCTCAGAGATGTTTGGCAAAAAGCATTATTGATTATGAATAATTTGCCTATCCCTACCTTTCAAAATGACCTTTTGATAAGAAATATCCCTGCTCAGCCAGGAGTGGAACACGAATTAATTAACAAAGCAAGAACAGGGGGAGCAGAAACTAGGTTGACTTAATTAAATCACTATCAAAAAAGTACTGGTAGCAGAACATCCTTTTCAATGCTATTTCTGTTACTTTAATATATTTTTCACGTTGCCTGTTGTAGACAAAAGCAGAGAGCTATACTCTATTTTCAAATCCACACCGTGTATGTCTGGAAGACAAAGTACTTGTGTGGTGACTAATTACCCAAGATTGAGAAATACAGCTTTTCCAAGAAAAAATAATAATCTGGCTTCAATGGTTCTGCATGGAAATACTCTTTGCCTTGTCGTGTTTCTGCGCCATGCAGCATTATACTCAAATCTTCTAAAGACAGTTCTTCGCGTTGTACATTTTCAGCAGAGCATTAGTACAAGACAAAGGAAAACAGAAAAGTGCCCTTTAGACACCCAAATGGAGAAGTGTACCAGTAATGTCATGTAGAGATTCTGTGTGCATTTCTTTTGAAATAAATATTTTGCAAAAGTTATTTTTCTGGAAGAAAGATTCTCTGCGCCCCCAAACATGAAACCTTCCAGAGATGAGGAAAGATCACTTAAAAACAGAGCTTTACTACTCAGCCCTAGCGCTGCTGCAGCAAAGGAAAAAAGCAGATTCTCAGAGCAGGAGATACTCCTTTGTAGAAGGGCACTCTGAAAAATCAATACAAATGCAGACTGGTTTTTAAAAGTCTAGGGTCTGGAGGAGGTTGTTTTATCTCTCCCTCCCCTCCTTTTACTCTTGTTTTTTTCATGAAACAACACTTTTGGCTTTAAAGAAATCAAAGACTTCCCTTTGCTAGTTGGTTGGTTTGTTTGTTTTACAAGTAGCTTGGATGCTTCCATGTTGAAATTTGGAATGACAGATGTCTCTAAATTAATCCTGAACTCTCAATATTGAACTTTCATTTACATTAATCACCTATTCATTATTCTCACTAAATGTTTGAAAAAGTTAATTAAATCTTGCAATATCCCTCTAAAGTACTTCTGCTCAATTTTCTAACAAGAAGAATTAAAGGTTGATGAAGTCCAATGCTACAAAAAAAAAAAAAGTCATATGGGAGTTGTCAGTAGGAAACACGGGTTTCTAGGACATACAACTGTGCTGAAAACAAATCCTCAGAGCAGTAACCTAAGCTCTCCTCATGTTTTCCTGTCCCCCTTGCCGGAGAGGAGCAGCCTACAGAGATGCAGCAGGTCGGAGCTCTGCCGGTGCTGTTCCCTCCCACCTGTTGGAGCCTCTGGCAGTGTGACCTCCCGCTGTTTCCCCACTGGGACACCAACTTGGATCTCTCTCCTCAGCCAAAAAAACACCCACAGATGTTGCCAGGAGCTTAAGTGTGTTTTAGATTTTTGACTGAAATTAGCCAGTTGGTTCAACCCCATCATTAGAAAAGTACTGAGAGACAGACCAGCTGGATGAGCATATAAACCTCATGTTCTTACACAGAGATGAAATTTCAATTTTTGTGTATTTTTAAACAGAACTGGACTAACTGAATATACACAGATGTGCTTGTGCACAGGTCCCAACCGAAACCATTCCCCCCGCTCCAAGGTCTGTGCAATGATATACACTAAGCCAAATCCTCTGGTGATGTACACCACCTACAAAATCGGAATTACACCCCTTACAATTGCATAAATCTGTTCTAACTCATTAAAACCAAACTGAATAAGTGGCTTAACGAAGAGCAGAGAAAACAGCCATTTGCTAGCATGGAACTTCCTCCAAAAAGCCAAAACCTACAGCTGGAAATACATCTGTCCACGGCTTGTACAAAACAGAAAGCCTTCAACACCTCTGCATAGCTGCATCTGGGTAATTTTTTTTTTTTTATGTAAAGCATATGTTTTATTTAAATTTATTTACCTTAGTGAATGCGATATCTTGTCAAATGGTCCATGAAGTGATATTTTTGTTCCTTGAACTCTACTGTAACATACTCCCATTTTTAATTATGTTTGCCCCAGTTGAACGGATTTATAATTATTATTATTACTGTTGCAGGCAATAGCAAAAAATTCAATTTTAACTCTTTCTGATGGACAATAATTACCCATGCTTGAGGAACAGGCATAATTTCAAAATGACAAACAAATAAGAGGGCTGGCCATAGAGGTCCTAGTAAAACACTCTGGAAATTATGATAACTTGAAGGGAGAAACTGATGGCTGTTTCATATAGTTTTGCAATAAAGAAAAGTTGCTTAAAATAGTTATGACACAGTTGGGTTTTTCCCCCCTCACAAAATAGATATTCAAAATTAGTTCCAACCTACAAGAATCCAACAGAGAGAAGAGACACAGGTACATATAGTCCTCAGACCTAGTCTTAAATACAGTCCAAAGAGGGATGAATTTTCTCCATCAAACTTCTCTTGTATCTCCTGCCAGACTCTAATTCCCTTGCAGCTCCTGCCCTGCTGAAGCGCTGGCTAACCCTCATGCAGCTGAAAAGCAGAGGCGGCACTGAGCCTCACGTTTCCTACCCCTGTGGTATGCCAGTACTAAATGAGTGTTCACTTGCATTTGCGATTGCGATGTTGCTAAGCCAACAGAAGCAATGAAGAAATGTATTTTTTCTTGTCCTGCTTGAGATGGAGATGATCCAGATGACCAGGAACTTCTGGGCCTCTCAGGGTAACAAGTTTCACTGTTTGCCTTTTAAGATTGCAGCCCAGCATGGTTTAATCAACTGTTGCTGCCTTTTGCTCTTAAAACACGTCAGTTCTGGGGCTTTTACAGGCAGGGCTGAAAAAAGTTTTCAGGTTAATTTGGAAGTGCAAGGACTGTCTGTGCTTTGGTATTCATCACAAATATATTGTGCAGCATATAATCAAAGGCAAAAATAGAGATTTTGTGATTGAAAAGTATTGGGAGTGACCACAGTCTCAGTGGTGAAAATGCAAAGACATTGTCTCTTATGTCAGCCTTCTACAGAAGAAAAAAATATTCCTTTTATTTAGTCTCTCCAGGCCGAAAAAGCCAGTTGTACTGAAAGAGAAGTTTCTTCTCCTTCAGAATTTTTGAGCAACTACTAATTCACCTGCAAAGCCTGGAAGAGATAGAAGGATTTGAGGGTGGTGCTGGAGTTTCCCCGGGGAGTTCCTTTTGACATTAAATCAGGGCATAATGCCCCTGTGTGAGAGTGATTTAAAGACCACCCAAGTCTCTTTTAGTTTGTTATATGACTCCCTATTATTCTGTTTAATGGCTTGTTGTGGAAACTTCTGCCTGGTCCAGCTGGGATGTTTATGGGCAAGACCAAGAATCTTTCATATAATCTGAAGTGAGAATTCCTGGAAGGCGCAGAAACGTGGTATTATGCCTGTGTGGAGAATGTAAGTATTGGGATGCTGTCATTTGCCACCAGGGCAGTTTTGCTTATAGGCTGGCCCAATCTTGGTAAATGTTCTTTGTAGTGCTCCTCGAAACTTGTAATTCTGGACATTTTTTAAGATGTTTTTGCTGTGTTGTTTTTTCTTTTTCTGAATTGGAACAAAAAGCCTTAATTCAGCATATTTTGCTAAAATTAAATTGTGAAAAATTGTTTGGGGTGCATTAAAGTACTGCTTTCTTATGGGTTTGAATTTATTTTTGATCTGTTATTTCTTAAATACTAATTACAATGTACAACTATAAAATAATTTTTAAATGACATATAATCAAACCAGAGCATTTTGCTGAAACACTTACTACCAATGGTTTTTCAAGCAAAATTTGTCTCAACACTCCTGTTCCTGTGGATAAACATTCTACCAGAAACAGTTCACTGAATCTTCATCATCAATCATAATGCACATTCAGAATGTGGAATAATAGAAAAGAGGGTTTATGGATGCATCAGGAAAAATACGTTCACCGAGCTCACCACGAATTTTTAAAACAGAACCCTCATGTCTTCCAAGTGTAGCGTAAACACAGAAAAGTACAAAGTATATGTTTTTGTGATTGGTCTAATTGGAGAGCAGTTTGCCAGCTTAATTCTGATACGGGTAGTGCAAGGACAGCGAGAGGTGCATTTCTCAGAAGGGAGGATTTGGATGGGTCAAGGAGCACGAGGCAAATGTTAACATTCAGCCCGAGCTACGCAGCAGCCCTGGCATGACTGCACTAGGCTGACTTCCTACTCTAAACACTTCCATTTGGTTGCTTGGATGTGGTAAACACTGAGCCAATCCAATCTGACTTGCTCTAACAAAATATTTCAGATGAGCATTTTAGTTACTGGATTCCAAATATTTTGGTTTGTGAAAAGAGTAACTAGTATATTTAAGGCATTACTGAGGAAGCTGGAATAGTGGCTTATCATGTGAAACCGAGGACGCTCAGTTGATTTAGGAGATGTGAAGACCTGAGACAGCTTCTGTTTGTAAACCATGCAGGATGAATTTTATCAGGTTTCCAGCAATGCAACCCTCTGAGCTACTTGCACACAAAATAGATGGGAATTTAGAACTCAAATATTTCATGAAAATTGTGGCGGTTAAAGTGAACATTCAGACAAACTGAACCTTTGCTTGGCCCTGACATGCCTCGGAGACGTGCTTAATATAGCTCTATTGATAAGTTTGCCTCATAAAAATAAATGAGCATCTGTGAGACGGCTGTCTGTCGCTGAAGAAGCCCCCAATCTCATCAGCAAATAGGGTGTGAAGTCAAGGCAAGGTCATTTCCTAAAATAGAGTGTAAGGAAAAGCCTGGTCTTGTGTCGTTACCAACACACTGACTACAGCTTTGCTACCAGCAGGCCTGGACCGCACAAACAACAAGAAAAACAGGCTGATCTAGTGTTTTCTCCCGCGAGGAAAGAAACTCAGTGTTCAAGCAATCGCAAATTGTTTTTCAGCCTGGACTCCCCTACCGTATAGGGAGCCTTGTGGAAGGTATGACTAAGTTCAGAGACCCTCTGGGTGAAATCATACCCCTGAAACAGTCAGTAGTAAAAGTGCTGTTGACATTAATAGGATCTCACCACCTACATCTCAGTCCCTGTGTACAGTTCTGAAAACACACGTAGCTGCTTGAACTCTGAAAGAATACCTAAGCGGAGAGGAAATCTTTTTTCCTATGTCACTGGATAACTGCCAGCAGCTAAACATAAACTGTACTAAGCAATGACCAAAGGGAAACAGGAGAAGAGCAGATAAATGTTTAAAGGGTATAAACATAAAGGACAGAGAAGACTTATTTATCAAAATAAAATGAAAGAAAGGAATATAAATAGGAGGAGGTAACTAAAACAGAAAAAGAGGAAATGTAGGCTGTGTCAGGGAAATTGTAACCAGATGAATCCCTATGGAGCAGAGTGAAGCTTTGGAAGTTGCTTGCTTTGTTCTGCTTGTGAAAAACTCTCAAAACTTCTCATGTGATAAAACTCTCTAAAAAAGAGTGTCATAACAACATGGCAGAGTTTCTGCATATTTCTAATGAAGATGCATGTAAGGAATCCTCTAGCACTGGCAAATCTCATGTGGCAAGATCTAGTCATACACCTCATGAGTACCTCCAGTAGATCCATCAGCCCCACTTATTGAAATCCCTTCTACCGCCACCCTGGAGGCAGGGCTTGCTCTTGGTCTTTCCCTTCTCTACCACTGAGCACCCACACTGCTAGTGCTGGAGTTGCGCAGCCCACTTTCCTCACAGCCCTCTCTTGGGTCCCACACAGAAAGGGGCAGGAGGAGGTGGGATGCTCTGGAGATGTTGACAGATGGCTATCACCTGCTTCCTGAAGCTGCAGAGAAGGCTAGCTCTGGCCTTGCCCTGTTCCCGCCAGAAAACTCAGTCTTTCCCTCAAAATGACACATGGAGCAAGTGCTGCCCAAGATCCACAACCCCCTCTCTCTTCCCATTCTTCACCTGTGGTTTTGCCATTGCCATTGCCTTTCCCTTGATCCCACACACCAGATCACATCTCCAAGCCTGCCACTCCCCTTGATGCTTAGCTTGGGAGATGGAAGCTTACTGCTGCCCCAGAAAGCTGCCCTTGGAAATCTGGGGGGCAGTAGCTCACCTGGGGACAGCTGAGGGACTTCTGGAAAATGGGCACGTCTGGTTTTCAGTAGGATGGAAAGTCAGCTAAATGAAGGCTATGTGTTTAGTGGGATGGTCTACGAACAGCATCTTGATTTTCTTGGTACCAAGATCAAAATGTGTTGCTTAAGAAACCAGCTTCTGCATAAAAGTCTGCTCCCAGGGGCTTGCTGGAGTTGCTGAGCGAAGCCACTGGTTATTTTCCTGAACAAAGCAAGAGAGAAAGGTGCACCAGCTGGGGGCTCATTCTTTTTCCTGTGTGGGAAAAATATTCTAGGAGACAGAGATAGGTGATATAGGTGATCCAAATGTGAGGAACACTATGCAAAAACAAGAACACAAAATAGTCCTTCTAAACATTAATTTGAAAATATTTCTTTCTTATGATAACATGCAAGGGTCAAGCTAGTACCTGCATCTACTTACATCCTACCTAGATGTAAGATAGTTATATTTTACATTGTGTAGATTATTGTCTCCATAGTGAAAACAAAATTTAATTGATCGGCGTTGACAAAACCTATATGACAGCACAATCCCATAAACCTGCAATTCTCTCTGAGCATGAAAGGCAGCTCTGACTTAACAGCGTTGATGATGACAATTGCCCACTAAAAGGAAACTATGTCATAGCATGAATGAAGACTGAAAGGTGACCAGGGACATGGTGCCATTATTTGAGCAATTCAGGCTTTGCCCAAATTTACAAAAATAATCTACTGCTGCAGAGAAAATGTCAGTTAAATTACTGCACATGGAAACCTCCTGAGTGTCATTTACAGTCACATGCAGATAGAAAATGCTGTAGACAAAATAGAAAGGAAAGGTTGTTGACAGTTGTTGACACTGATTATTGATCTCTCTTCAAACGTCATCAAAACCTCTAACTTGGGGCAAATGCCACAGCCATGAGGAAGCCATAACTGACAAGTGTAACCTACATGAAGCGTATAAAACCACAGAAAAATTTTGTTTCAGTTGAAACTAATCTCAAATGGGGATGTGCCATCTAACCTTTCTAGAGAGTCAGCTGAGTGCTAGCACACCTCCAGCAGCAGTTGTGAACAGAATGCCTGGCTAGCTGTTTGGAGAAGGTTTACAAGTGATCCAGCTGCAACGCTGTGAGGCAAACCATAACCAGTGCAACTGATCCCCTATCCTCTGTCCTCACTTTGACTTAAAATGGCATCAAGTGGCAGAGTTGACCTATCTGTTAACCTGTCCACATGCCTGAAAGGAAAAATTATTTTTCTCTTGTTAGGGAAACCAGTAAAAGCAGTGGGATGCAACACTCAGAGGATGCTTAAGAGTTTCATTTCCAACCAACTATAAATAGACTGCAGTTGCAGGCAGCTGAAATTGGTTTAATGGTAGTTATGTTGGATGCTTCAACCAGTGCAACTCATTCAGTGAACAGAGAACAAACAAATGCTGTTCGTATAGATAATGGATTTGTACCACAGCCAAAGACTTGCAGAGGAAGGTTAAAATTCCCAGGGATATTTAGCTACTGTGTTTCCAGTTTAGCTTTCCACTAAAGCTTTGAATTTATGTAAAAGTACAGTTGATTCATAGTTCTGATTATTTCAAATAGTCAAAGCATTGTATAGAAGAGACATTTCCTAACAATTTATTGGTTTGGAATCTTTAGCCATTAAATTCCATAATGCAGCAGATTGCACTTGTGGGGAGGAATGTTAACATCTCCATTAATATCTGGCTATTTTCATAAGGGCATTGGTGTGAAGAGGAGGCTAACGTTACAGATATGGAGACTGAGAAAAGGAGCAGCTGGTTTATGTTCATGCAGCAGGCTGGTGGCAGAAACGTGAACGGAGCCAAAGTCTTGTAACTCTTAAACTGAGGTAGCAGTTCTATACTAAACACATCCTGCCATGAAAGAACAAGACTAGATAATATAAATTCACAGGAGATACTAAAAACATTTGAGCCAAAAGAACAATTCTTTTCTTCCTGTAATTCATGCAGTCTTGTGGTACCAACAGCAAGCTCTTGGATGTTGGACAGGATTAAAAACCTCCAGGGGTTCATTCATGTGTTGTGCAGCTGACTCGATGGGTTGCCAGCAGTAGCTTCTCTTTTTCAACGGCTGGCTTCTTAAAGCTAGAAGCACTACAAGCAAACAAAAAGCTTACAAAGCTCCTTAAAGACAGCGCAAGATAAGCGAGGCAGAAAAAAATGTCAAGCCCTGAGACCAAGCCAAAAGAAAACCAGAAAAGCAGATCTTCATGTGAAGATTCCCATTTGGCCTACAGGATGCCAGCCAGAAAGGCAGAAGGAAAAGGGCAGCAGGCAACACCAAACAGTGACCAGTGTTATGTTATCACTGTTAAAGCCCTACTGGCCTGGGTATGTCCTCCTGACTGATGTTCCGCTTAATTCTGAAGCTAAACACATGACGGAAGAGGAATGGAGGTTGATAGCTGCAGGCAACCATGAGGAACTGAAAACATGCTCCAGAAATTTTGCTGTCTCAAGCAGCAATACAAAGATCCATATTACAAATCCTTCTACCCGAGGGCTGTCTCTTCCTAGGAACTTTCTCTGAATGGAGACTCCCCAAAGGAAGAAACGTCTCAACTGTAGGGCCAGTCTGCTGTCTTTGCAGGAGGACATTTTTATCTGTTCAATTTAAAAACCTGAGTTTTGAACAGTCTGCTTGGTAGACCAGGGGTGCTGCTACTACTTCTGTCATAACAAAGCATCCACAGAGGACCTGAGATCTGGAACATGCAGCCAGCGCAGATCACATGTTGTTTTAACAGTCATCTCTGACTCACCTAGCATTTATCTAAATCTTCTTCTAACACAGACATAAAAATAAAAAAAAGAAACCTGAGGAAGGATAGGAAGATAAAAAGATTCTTAACCTACAGAAGGTGGAAGCTAAACATGATAACAATCTTCACGATGTGGAAGAAAAATGAAGAAGGGAAAAACTGTTGTAGCAGAGAGGATGTGAGTTAATGGCTTCAGCCGTGGTAAGGCAGATACGGGGCAGAGGTTAGGAAGCATTTTATAATAGTAGGGATAGAGACAGTCTAAGAATGAGTTAGCCAAACATCTGTCAGGAATAACACAAAAACTATGCTTTTGTGCCACCCTAGGTCAGAGGTTGGACTTCAGGTGCCTTCCAGCTGATGCTTTAGTAGCAGTGCAATGCATGAAGTGCTGTCTTGGTACCACATTGGTGGATTTACCTGGTGCAGATCCTGGTAGGAAAATGAGTTAGGCTTCTGATACAGAACCACTGAGCCTTTGTGGCTGCCCGTGGATCAGCCAGTCCTCATTCCTAGATACTTGGCCCAGGCAGAGCAATGCGCACAGACAGCAGTGCCAGTCTCACTCTGGACTCACTCATTCACCTTGAGCTTCACATTGGTTTTCATAGTTGTGTTCCAATTAAACTAAGCTGTGCTTTTCTTTCCTCTCTCAGTGTTTTCCAACCATTGCTGGTGAAGGCTGTGACAGCTGATAAAGGCTATTGCACCTCCCAGTCCTTTCCTGGTAAAAGGGGGTTTTCTGCAGATAACATGGAATTACACCACAACTGTCAAACAGGATAAACATTTCACTCATAGCTTCAAGACAACTGTCCATGTAGTCTCTCCATTCCTGAAACTACATCAAAAGCAGCCAATAGCAATCTGCTACATGAGAATAAAAAATATCAAAAGTGGTCTTTTCCTTAAAGTGACAACCAGTTTGGGAATAACTGTAAATAGCTGCCATTAGATACACAGTGCAATGAATATGACAAAAGAATATCCAAGGGAAAGCAAGCAGGAGTGACAGCCCTTGATAACGCTCCTCGAGGACTTTGAAGAGTAAGTTTGGGTCTAAAAGCTTTTTACTGATGGCATCTACAGGAGCTACAGTTTCAAGTGTCTCCATTGCTACTTATTCACAGTGTCTAGCATGGCAGGATCAATTGAAACCTTAAAGAGTTAGATGGCTGTGACAGTGCAATCTCCCTGCCCGTCTGCATAGAGCCTATCAAAAAAACAGG
>NW_010396011.1:97181-105629 GCF_000710305.1 Buceros rhinoceros silvestris
CGTCCTGAACCTCGTGCACCAAGCGAGCACAAAAGGACAAGCCTTACCCCCAGGGATATGGCGCCTGAGAGTCTGAGTTTCGTTAAGCTGCATTCTGACTGTGTCTCCTGACAATGACCACAGCCCCCACACTCGATCAGGGTATAAATGGAGCCCTGCCGGAGAACCACTTTTGAGTTTTGGTTCTCCTCGGAGCAGCGGGTTATGCAGAGGAGACCTCTCCCGCTGAGTGATTCTTACCCTGGTATTGGTAAGATATTTCCTTTCTGCATTACTAAGCGAGAGATTCTCCCATTGTAAGTGGCGGGGGTGCCTTTTTGGGTAATCTTTCCTTTGGTAAGCGATTTCCTTTCTGTATTAGTAAGCGAGAGATTCTCCCATTGTAAGTGGCGGGTGTGCCTTTTTGGATAATCTTCCCTTGGGGTAGATTTCGTGGTTTTGTATAAGTGGTTGTGCAGTAAAATTCCCTAAACTGGCATTTCTGAACCTGTTAGAGAAAACAAGTGCCAAGCAGATTGATTGTAATAAATCTGCGTTTCTGGTTTATAACTGCTCTCTGTCTTACGTGCGCTTTTCGTTACAATGGCAAATTGACCAAAAATTACAAGCTAAATTGTAAAATTGCCTTTTACTATAAAAAAATAAATTAGCATGATGGACTACTCATTCCTGAAAACCAGCCACCATTCCCTGACTGACTGGAATAGCCAGGTGGCACATTCAAATGCAACCTGCAAGAGCTACTGCTTTTAAAGAAACTTTAAAGAAGTAATTCTTTCCGTATTTCATTGACAGAAAAAGTGTGACTCCACAAACATTTAGAACAAACTTGTATAATTTGATCACAAGCGAAGAACATATCCTTTCTGCCAAAAACATCAGCAGACTTTTCAGTGCTCTCCTCCTCTGACTTCAGATTTGAATCTCCTTTGTGCTCTCTGAGGAATCACCATATGAACACCTGAATATTGCAACAACTTCAGCTGTTGCTAATGGGGTCCATGGAACTGTTCAAGGATTAGAAGGTGGGGTGTAGGCACATTAGCTTAGGAAAAACAATGGAAAATATTAAGACAGCTCTGTGCTATACCTAGTGAACACTAACACAGGTGCACTCAATGTCTTCATAGCAAAGTCTGAAACTTTGGCTTAAACCTACAATTGCACCTAGCAAGGAGGGTGGTGCAGGCAGCAATCTATGGAAAGTAACAGTGGGTGCTGGGCTGTGAGGTCACACCACACTTGATGTCACCCTTTGGTCCCATGGCCTGAATGCCCACAAGAAGCTGGAGGGCATTGGGTGTGCTCCTGGCAAATGAACGCTAGCAGTCCTGTTGCAGTTTCTGCTACACCACTGAACTCCTCATGGAGAAAGCTGGGGGTTTTTTGTAAGTGCTCTCTTTGGTGCTTAGAAAAAGCTCCATGAGGAACAACAGGTTCTTCTGTAAAAAAAAAAACTAGTCAAAAAACTCTCTTGCTACAAAGCAGAGAGCATTTTTAATATCCATGGTTCATTTCTTGAATGTCTTAACAGTGGGAACTTTTGCCTGATAACAGGATCTTCATGATGTACTCAACATTGTGAAGAGGCTATAATTTATTCAGGACTTCATACAATAAGAAGTCCCACATGGCTTGAATAGAAACAGATAATAAAATCTTAAGTGATGCATGCCCAGTTTATATTTATAGGCAAAAGTTTTCCCCTCTCATCAAACCCGAATCCAAGCACCGTACAGAATCTCTAAAGAGTAGAAAGTATCTAACCCAGAATCTACAATCACGATGAGCACAAGTCAATGCTCTTCAGCAAACACTATGAAAATAAAATTCCAGCAATGCTTTTTTGTCATTTTTTCACCTGTCCAGTCTGCTGTATGTTCAGGCTGGGACACTCTGTAATACTTGCTGACACACAATGAGCTAATTGCCTAACCTCAGTTCATTTTCCATATAATATATGAACACATTATTCCCCACAGCCCATTAGAAACAACCTCAGTGAGCTCTCTTGAATGTACTGTACCCTCTCCTCCTTCAGAAAGCAAGCCCTAGATAAGCTGATATTTCATGGCAAGAAGAAAGGGGTGGTCTGATGCAAGAAGCCTTGCAAAGGCACTGTAAAACCACAGCCGAGTAGTGACCTCTAAGCACTGATAGTTGAAGGCCTCAGTTTCATTTTCGAAACTCCCACAAAAGGAAAGGAAGTTCTGTTTCCTTGGATGACAGCTAATAATTCCAACTTGCTTCTAAATTGTGATGGGCAATGTTGGCATGTTCTGCAGCTCAGCACAAAACTGGGGATCTTCTCCTTGACTCTTGGCCCCCCAAACATGCATGTGAATGGACAAGGTCCACATGGTGACCCAGGAGCATTGCTGTGTGGCTGAGCACATGCTGACTAGGCTGATCCTTACATTTTAAAGCCACTTGTGAAATATATAGGGGAATCAAATTTTGCTGTGTTTGTGCAAACAAAGTTGCTATTTCCTTCCCATATTGAAAATTTAGTGTATGGTTATTTGTGGAAAGTGAATCTATGTCTCAGCTGGATCTTTAAGGGGACTTCCAGGTCCAGCAATGTTTTTTTTCAGCTCAGACCATTGGAGAGTTATAATTCTCAGAGCAAAGAAGCTATACGCAGGCAGCAGTTCCCAAGGATGCCCTCCACTTTCGAAGGGGAGGGCGAGGGGACCTCTGCTGTAGGGTCTGGACTCAGAGAAAACTGGATGTGCAATCAGGACTTCTCTGGTCAATTGTTTAGAAAAGAGTAATAAGAGGTCCAGGAGGATATAAAAAAAGACTGAAGAACACTTTAAGAAAAGATATTAAACAAAAATTTAGAGAGTAAACCTGGGCAAAGAACAGAGCCTCTCACCAAACATGGGGGATGAATAAAATTGGAGAAGACAGGTTGAAAACCTCAGCACCAAAGAGCTAGGTCTGTCTGAGATGAAGGCTCCTTCTTTATAAGGAGCTTTCTAAGTCCTACTTTATAAGGTTAAATTGTCCTCAGTTTTTTGTATTCTTGGATTGTTGTTCCCTTCAAACCAGATGCAAATCACTGGAGTTCTGTATCTTAGATCTAAACAGCACAATCATCGCAGGGAAAATGAGTCACATACAGAGGAAAACTGAAGAAGCCACTGCAGCTAGTGTCCAAACAGGGAAGCCACTACTACAATTTTATCAATGGTTTAGATGGAAATCGCAGTCCAGCTGGTGACATCTAAGTTGGTTGTTCCATTTAGTGTATAATTAATATCATTGATCTAACATCCCTCAGGACACCAGAGGTTCTCTGAGAGTCACTAAAGCTGCTCTCGCTGCTTACTGCATCTATAACCACCACACACACTCAGCACAACTGTAAACCCATAAGCCTACAGGCTTGGACTGAGGGGATCATAAACTGCAAAGCACTTCAGAGCTTCTAACAAAACAGATTATCATTTCTAAACCCCATAAGCAGAAGCAGGTAGACTCTCTCAGCTCTCAGGGTGAAATAGCTTCCAGTGCCAAGATTTACACAGCCCATTACCAGCAAGATGGGCAGATGCAAACTACTTCCACGTGACACATCACATAACCTTCGTTAGATTGTCACTATAATATTTACAAAGTTCATAAGCATTATGTGAGTGAATTATGGCTTCATGTCACTTTCCGTACATTTGCATGTCTCCTGAAGGGATGGGTCTTTGATTTTCAAGCTCCAGAGGTAGCCCTTACATTCCAGCACAGAAACCTTTCAGGGATTTATGGGCACTTCACGGGTGTTTAATGAGCCTTACACTGTAGGTAATCTAAGCAGCTCTTGTTCACAGAATCCTGATGCAGATCCAGTAAAGCCTAAGAGCCTAAGACACCTTGAGAAAAATACTGAGTGAATCAAGATAATCAGCCTGCCCTTTCCTTCTGTCCCAGCTTTGCTGGTGAGTAATACTAGGCACGTATACACAGAACACACAGTCCCCGTTTTCTGTTTCCTCAGTCTCACAGTGCATTCAGACCAGGCAGTCAAGCCTCACTGATATATATCTGTAAGTTTTTAATCATATAGATAAACTTCATTCTCTTTCAATTTTTTATCTAAAAATCTCATTTTCATGAAAAAGGAAGTAGCATATAAGGAAGACATGAAAGCAACATTTTAAGATGGTATTTATCAGTGTTATCTAATGAAATTCTTAAAGGCAAAAGTCTCACTCTTGGAAGGTAGTTAAGCACCTGAACCCCCAAAAAGGGTTTATATTTGCAAAGGTAGCTTATAGGGTAGTGTAATTTAATAAATTGTGTTTCAAAGTCAGATGGGTTATGGTTATACATACATGCAGCCTTGAATCTGATCTATCTGCCACCTGTCACCTAACAGACTTAACATCCTCAAACATTTCAGACATGGTTTTCCTACAATTGCTAATTAGAACGAAGCACATATCTAGTTTCTTCAGGAAGTGCTCTGCTTTAAAAACAGATACACACAAGATCCTGCAAAAGGACATGAGGGATGAAGGGAAGAAACTTGCATGTGATGCTCTCATTTACAACTGAGAAGAGCAGGGGCTTTCTCACTTCCAAGGATCCATGCTGTTATAGGGACTTATTCAGATATACTGTACATTTAACACAAACCTTCATGAGGAAAAGATTAATACAATTTTCACAAATGTTTGTGTGTACAGCACGTGCCTCTGCAAACTTTTACAATCTAAACCAGAATACTTCGGTGTCTAATTCTCCCTTCACAGCAGGAGCAGTTCTCCTGTTTAGCAGATCTTTTTCAAGGTTAAATCTACATGTGCAATTGATCTACAAAGCCTCTTTTGTATCAAACAGCTTTTTTGAGCTGTAAATGCTGGAAGAGTGCTGCTGCTAATTGACGTATCCTTCTTATACTACCCTTTGCTGTTGGTGAAGCTGTGATTGTGCTAACAAGGGATAGCTACCTCGGAAAGAGGCAGGAGGCAGCAGACTCACTGGAGGAAGCACTGTTTTGTATTTCTGTGTCTTCTTAAGCATTACCAGCCGGCCATCGCCAGAGTCAGGCTCCTGGGACAGGAATCTCTTCATCAGGACCCACTAAGGTTGCTCTTCAGAACAAAGTAGAAAGCTAGTTTTAACTCATCACTCTTGAAGATGTTTAACTTCCTCAGATTTATATTTATTCAAGTTCTAATTCTTCAGACTAATCCAGAAAAGAAAATAACTGCTATCATATTTAGGGCTGTATGGCCATGTCAATGGCACTGACAGCTTTGTCTTTCCTGCTCCATACTGTACTGTGCAGAGTACATGCTGGGAAGCAAAATCTTTCAGAAATTCATCTCGTAGCATGCCTTTTGTCAGTAAATTCTGAACACAGTGCTAACAAGTACTTGTGGCTTTGTTCCTATTACTTGACGTGGTAATAAATACTTCACATTGGCATGACTTCCAGCCTTTTCGAGTGTAGGTGGGCAGCCACAATTTAGCACTCTCACTTAAAACATGAAAATAAGCCATCAGAGATATTATCTCTGTGCCAAAAGTTACATGGGAGCTTGCTGACAGCAATGCTCAACATCGCTCATCTTGCTTGCCCTGTGCTAACGGGGTTTTGCCTTCATTTTTGTACTTCGATTTAAATAGCTGTCAAGTTTAACTTACTTGCAGAAACTAGTGTGGACAAATCAGTTCCTACCGATGTATTAATTATCTCGAGATCAGTGGGAAATTCAGAGCTACCACAGGGCTGGGTAGTCTGAATGGGAGAGAAATGCAATCCAGCAAAATCACAAAGCAGCCTCAACTTCTGGATCTTGTGACCCACGCTTGAGAAGACAATATCTAGCCTGCTGTTATAGCCAAGGGAGGAGACAGGCAGTGGTTCTGCGGTATAACAAGCCAAGGAACTGCAAACACAGAGGGCATCTGGAGGTGCCTGTTCTTGATGGAACAGATATTAAAGCACTTCGAGTAGCTTAAAATCACCATAGAAGTTTTGAGATTTCTTAAAATACTGATGTAATTCCAGTGGAATCTAGCACTATAGAGATAGCTATCAAATATTAAGTAAAAATCATCTGTTAGAGATGCAGAAGAAACCTTCCTCCAAAGTTCTTTCTGCTCAACACACCTCAAAGTTATACATAAAAAGAGAGAATACCCAATTTTCACCCTAGGGGAAAAGTTGTAAGCTCTCAAAAGAAACCGAAACAAGTCTCTGGCTGTGTTGACAGGAATCCCGTAGTCCGTCCTCAGATGCTGTGCCCAGCAGGAGATGGCTTTCCCTGGTGGGGAAGGCTCTGAGAGTTGAATTCAGCTCACTTTGGGCACTTCAGCGTTTTGCTCTTGGTTGAGCAATCAGAGGATCACTCTATTATATGTATTGTGTACACAGACCTGACCTTTTGCTTTTTATGTATTACGCCTAGTACTATTTAAGCGGTTATTTATACCATGCTCTTCTTCCAGAACAAACTTTCCCATCTACAATCTAAACAAAAAGATCAGCACGCCAGCATCACTTCAAATTAATGTTTCTTTGAAAAAGCTTTATTAGGGAAAAGGCCTGTGTAAACACCTGGTTTGCCGCTTCCTCGTTTTGACTAGTACTCAGAAGAGCTGCTGTGTCTGCCTGCTACCACCTTCTGAACCGTACCTTGCAATTACCGGTAGCTTCATTATTCTTTTTGTTCCCCAAATTGAGGCATACTAAAGCAATTAGGATTTTTAAGTCATCAGAACTATCTCAAAATGATCTCTCTTCACATTAGGATAGAAGTTTGGGCACTATACTGCATTGTGCAAACCCACAGTGTCCAAGAAAGAGACAAAGAGCTGCTCTCGGCAACATGAGCGCTGTCCACTTTATCTGTGGCAAGTGTCAGGCTTTTGAGGGGGGAAAAAAAAAACAGAGTACAGTGCTAGGTCAGAGAAACAAAGGATAAATGGATCTTCCTAACTCTGTGGAGGAACAAACAGTGAGGAAATTAGCTGAGACTAAAATTACTCTGCTTTTCAATCCTGTGTTTTACTAGAAATTTTTTTTTCATCTGAGTGAGGCTGTAGCAGCCAGTGGTCCCAGAAGAGGATGACTAGCCTTAAACATCAGTAAATTAGTCCTCGCCTGCTACAGACCATGCACTGACTGGTCATGAGCTAGGGAACAGCATGAACTCAACAGCCCCAGAATGATTACTTGCACTTGAAAATATTCTCCCATGTATTTTCAGGCATACAGTGAGAAGCACCAGCTGGAAGGCCTTCCTGTAGGAACCGTGTTCCACTTCAGCAATATCTTTATTAAAAATACTTCAGTTTAGCACAGAAAGATACTGCCACTGTGATACAAATTACTACATGCCCAGTAGAAGCCCTATAGGTAACACCAAGAAAGTGAAGAAAGCATGCAGTTGGAAAAGTCCAAAGCCCTGTTTTCCTGCTCCCACACTGCATGGGTAAGATTTATTGTGTGTGGTTTTTCAGAACATTCATGACAACAAGGCAAAATTTTGGAGGGTGACAGAGACATATTTGTGCACTCGTATGTCTGTAAGACAGCAGCAATGCAAAAAAAAAAAAAAAAGGTAGGAAAAGTAACGGAACCACCGTCCCAATCCTTACCTTTCAGAGTTGCCTTTTTAAGTACCTTCATGGCATAAAGCTGACCTGCATCGGATCCTTTGATCTTCCGTACTAGAAATACCTGTGAAAAGCAGACATCTTGTGTAGAGCACTACTGAATTTCCAGTTACAAGACTCGCTGCATTTGATAGAGGAATAGATACTACAGTTCTACGGTTTGAACATTACTAGCTAAAAGTACTTCATATCTATTTCACCTGCAATTTGTCGAGCTAGCTCTGGATGTCTTCAGTTTTAAGCCCTTACCACTTCTCAAAGAAAATAGGTTCAACATTATTAATTGCCCTTATTCAATTAAGGATGGGTGAATAGTCAGTATGCAGACATCTCTTCATATTCTGAACAGCTTTACATGAAAAAAAAGATATGTCTCTTTTGTGCTTAGGAATGTGCAATGCCTTAAAATTATCAACACCAAATTAATTAAGAAGAAAAAACAAATTGGTGTAATTTGTGCTGTAAATGAACGATGACTTGCCTATGATACACCTGAAGGAAAGAGTTCACACAGCTGAAAATCTATGCATACTTAACAAAAAGTAGAATCATAGGATGCTTTGTGTTGGAAGGGACTTTTTAAGCTTATCTAGTCCAACCCTCCCTGCAGTGAGCAGGGACATTATTACATCAGGTTGCTCAGAGCCCCATCCAACCTGACCTTCAATGTTTCCACAGGTGAGGCATGAACCACCAATCTGGGCAACCTATGTCAGTATTTCACCACCCATTGTAAAACATTTCTTCCTTATATCTAGTTGAAATCTCCCCTCTTTTAGTTTAAAACCATCACCCCTTGTCCTGTTGCAACAGGTCCTGCTG
>NW_010396011.1:105985-114599 GCF_000710305.1 Buceros rhinoceros silvestris
GTCACATCACCCCCCAGTCTGTATTGATATTGAGGATTGCCCTGACCCAGGTGCAGGACCTTGCACTTGGCCTTGTTGAACCTCATGAGGTTCACACAGTCCCACTTCTTCAGCTTGTCCAGGTCCCTCTGGATTTGATCCCATTACTCAGGCATGTCAACTGCACCATTCAGCTTGATGTCATCTGCAAACTTGCTGAGGGTGCAGCCAATCCTGCTGTCTATGTCATTGATGAAGATATTAAACAGCAGTGGTCTCAGTACAGACACCTGAGGGATACTGCTTGTCACCAATGTCCATCTGGACATGAAACCATTGATCACTGGCTGGTTGATTCACCCACTGGTTATGACCATGCAACCAATTCATTATCCACCAAACAGTCCACCTGTCAAACCCATATCTGTCCAAATCCATATCTCTCTAATGAGAGAAGGATGTTGTGGGGGACCTTGTCAAAGGCTTTACGGAAGTCCAGATAGATGACGCCTCTATCTCCTCCCTTGTCCACGGATGGAGTCATTCAAGGTAGAAGTTTGGTCAGGCAGGACCTGCCCTTGGTGAAGCCATGCTGGCTGTCTCGAATCACTTCCCTGTCCTCCGTTTGCCTTAGCATAGCTTCAAGGAGGATCTGTTCCATGATCTTCCCAGATACAGAGGTGAGGCTGACAGGTTGGATGTTCCTAGGGTCCTCCTTTCTACTCTTTTTAAAAATGGGTGCAGTGTTTCCCTTTTTCCAGTCAAGAGGGACTTCACCTGGTGGCCAGGACTTTTCAAATATCATAGAGAGTGGCTTGGCAGCTACAGCAGCCAATTCCCTCAGGACTCTGGGATGCATCTCATCAGGTCCCATAGACTTACGAATGTCCATGTTCCTCAGATGGTCAGGAACGTGATCTTCTCTTTCAGGAGGAGGGTCTTTGCCTCCCTGGTCCCCATCTTGCGGTCCATCAACTCCAGGGGTGTGAGAAGAGAGGTTATCAGTGAAGACTGAGGTAAAAATGTTGAGAGTCTCAGCCTTCTTATTGTCTGTTGTAACAGCTTGCCGGTCATGTTCATCAGGGTGAGTATGCTCTCTATAACCCTCCTTTTCTGCCTGACATACCTGTAGAAGCCCTTATCATTCTTTGCATCCCTTGCCAAGTTCAGCAAAGTAGGACTATTATGATTAACAAATGGGTTTTTATAAAACAGTTTTTCCCGTTATAGTCTCCTATGCTACATCTTCAGACAGTGTAAATTTGTAATTGAAATAAAATAAATTGTAGCTAAAACTGTTTTGGTTTGTTTTTTTTTTTTTTACTTCTTACAACTATTTCTTATCTGGCCCTGAGTGCATCTGAGCACTGGAGGAGTAGTGAACAATGGAATCAGTAATTTTGTTTGGTCATTGCAAGACTTTTCATGTTTCAATAATTGAAAATGATTAGGATTTTCTCAAACACTCTTTTAGGAAAGGTTTGTGGGTAGGGAGAGCAGGTTTAACAACTAGATAGAGAAGGTGGAAAAATAAAAAGGGTAAATTCTTTCTGAACCTGTTAACCAAACCTCTTACATCTGAAAGCATCACAGCTACAACGCTTCTACCATACAATCAGATATGGTTTCGGTGAGATTTTCTTTCTCAACACGTTTCCCGTGCCTATGAGATATGGACAGCTCTTCAGCAGAGCTGCCCTAACTAGCTAAGTTTGGGCATAGGTTGCCTGTTTCCATCTCCTGTTTCCTGGTTCAATGAACATACAAATACCTCTTGTGCTCACAACTGTAGGAACAACTGATAAAATCTGGATGCAAAGGGAACGTATAAGGCTTTCTGAAGAGTTTTTCATTAACATTTGTGCTAAATTAAGTTCAGCTGCTACAACATTAATGGGAAATCAATTCACTGAGAAGTTCATCCTGACAGAGAAATGCTGGGATATTTTTCTATTGAACCCAAGTAAAAGACTTAATTTTTGCACTGCTTGGTAAAGGAGGAGAAAGTCAAAAGCAAGCTTGCCCAAACACTAGATTTTGAGCTGTATTATTATTCCGTAAAAATGGTTATGGAGTCTTTATCCAAAAACCCCAAACTCCAAACCCTAAGACAATTATTTTAAGCTGTACTGCACATAGAATAGCACAGCATGATGCATCTGCAGACATATGAAGCTGTAGTTCTAGAAATATCTTATCTGTAATGTAACCTTGCAAAGCTTGTAATACCTGTATTGCTGTAACAAGCAAAATTATCAATTTATGCTACTGGTCATTAGTCAGTTGTTCCCTGTAGCATAGGATAGGGCACTTGTCTGCATTCTCTCCAGAAGAGATGAGTCAAGAACACTGTGTTCCATTTCAGAGGACATTGAAACAGTCATCAAACCAAAAAGGAAACAGAACAAAAGAAAATGGACTGTATTGCAGAACAATGTTGTCCTTCTGATTATTCTAAAAGGTAAAGCTATATTGTTATGGAAACCACCAAGTGGTCCTGGAGTGCTTACTTGACTGGTTATATTAGCTATACTCTACTAGTTTGCCAGAACAGCACAGGCATGTGGCTGAGCAGGAGTTTCAGTTTTCTAGTTTGATACGCATGCAAACGCCATTTGATATGCATGCAGCTTATTAATACCTGAACCGGCAACAGTCCCTTACCTGGAGCAATGGGTATATTACCCAAATCCCTTACCGAGAAAGCTAAGCAAGTGCTGTGGCTTTAAAGAGAACTGAAAGCACCCACTGTGACATCAAAGGCATATTCTCTAATCCTGCAAGAAATTATTTAGGTCTTAGGTGAAACAGCTTGAAAACCAACTGGCTTGCATCCCCAGAGACTTATGGATTCAAAGCATTAGCTCAAATACCAAGGTGATGAAAATTTAGGTGGGTGGGGACTGCATAGGAAACAAAGAACAGGCTTCCCTCCCCTGTGTTTTTGCTGCTCTGGGGAGTTTACTGTTTCACCTAAGATGGAAAGTGATTTGTAATCACATACAGCCCCAAACATGCATGATGTTCATACTCACACCATGATCCCCTAGTCAACTGGGTGGAACGTGTCCCATACATCAGACCTCTTTTTCAGAAGTGGTTGCAGAGACTAGGCATTTTGCTTGTAAAATGCCAACAGGTAGGAGGCCAGCTTGGACAGGTAATAATGGAATACATCAATACAACCTCAGATAGGCAGTGAACCAGTTCTGACCTCTTTACAGCCTGAATCTGAACACTGGCCATTCTGCTTCTGTAACTTTTGAAAAAGAGATTTTCTTCCCTTCTTTTTCTCCTTCTTGTGTTGAGTCATACAGTAAATCTAATTTTGGATTGTTTGATTTTTCACATTTCTTTAATATTTAAAGCTCAGATACTATAACTATGCTCTCAAGAAATTCTCTAGAGCAAAACTTGGTGGTGAATGCTAACTTTCCTGTTATCTCTCATCTCAGGGAACTTCTAACAGACTTTCTTATCAATATAACTCTAGAACAGTCAGAAAGTTGATAAACACTCTCAATATAGCTTCTTTTATGAATAAAATTAAAGGTCCTGAGTCACTGTTAGGGTGTTCAGCTTTGTGCTGGGTACCTCAGCAACTTTTAGGTATAAGTCAGTGCTTCAAGATAGCCAGAATGATTCACTGTCGAATTAAAGGCTGGGAAATATTTAAAAAAAAAAACTCCACAAAATAATATATTTAAAATGATAAGGACCTCTATGACTGGTTTAAATCAGGCTTACTGTTCCACAGGTTTCAAAGTCTTATTTATTTAAACCACGGAAAAAGTTTAAGACTGAATTGACTTCCTCCTCTTTCTCTCCATCTTTCCTTCCGCTTCTCATTTCCAACTGACACATCCTGCCGAAGAAGAATTCTCTTTGGGATTAAGAAAAGCTTTGGTCTTGAAATAAAAATGTTGCTTCCCCACAAATTAGCTTGTGGTCACACAGGTAGGGTGTTTTTCCCCGTGCTCTCACCACAATTGTTCTCTTCAGCACTGGGGTTTGAGTCCAGGATCCTCTCAGCAAAGCATATAGGCCTCTGAGACTGAGCTAAAGAGCAGACTGGAGCTTTGAAATGTGCCTGAGATCCCACTTGCCTTCAGTGGCGATTGGGTAGGTAACTTCTTCAATCCATTGAATGTTCCTATTTACATCTGCCAACTAAGCAGCAGTGGTGCACTCACCTCCCTGGTGGGTAGGTCAGAAAGCAGGAAGTGGGGAGGGGCGGTAATTTTATAAACTGACATGCTCACTAATGGTCACTTGTGCTCATTAGTCCAAGTCCAGAAGCATAAGCCCTATTTCCTAAACTGTTCTATATAGAGGAATCCAGCTAAAAGGCAAAAGTGTTATTAAAAAGAAGATAGAAGGGGTTTGGGCTTGCTTGTCTGCCTTTACAATGTAATTTATATATGGACAATCTTACCAGTGTAAATGAACTCAGAGAAAGGACATGACATTTTCAGTGATGCTCTAGGGATTAGATGGCATTAAAAATTACCTTTCCATATGAACCTTGTCCTAATACTTTCAGCAGTTCAAACTGAGAAGGATCTGCTTTTTCAAAACCTTCTTTCACATGATGACTGATGTCTATTTCCTTCACAATACCTTCTTCCTGCAAAGGAAACAACAACAACAACAACAAAAAATCCCCAGTCAGAGCTGTTATCCTAAGGAAACATATTTTTTATTAAAATCTCATCTTCTGTGATCCTCCAATAATGTATGAAATTTTGAAAACAGAAACAAATGCTTGTCCAAATACTCCTCATGCCTGCTGTTGGCTGGGGAGGGTAGTGTCAGGACATCCAAACCTGCTGCTTCTGTTTATTGAGCCTCAATATATGACTAGGTAAAAATAGAAAATGCCAGCTGAAACACAGAAATACACTGCACAGCTTGGTGTGGCCATCACAAACCTTGCTAGCAGAGCAAGTCTTCTGTAGTACAAATGTGTACTGTAGAAGCTCCAGCACACTTCTCTTCACATACTTCCTTATTCTTCCTCAAAGCATCACTTATATCCACCTTAAAAAGGTCCCTTAGTCTTAAAACAGCAATCCTTACGAGTAGGCAATAAAGGAAAGGCATTACTAAAAGCAGCTTTCCCCATTTGCCTCAAAGAATGGAAAGTCACCACCAGTAACCTTCTAAACAGAAAACAAATTAATGGTTTAGATGTGAAAATGGGGTGGTGGTGGGAGAAAGAATGACACGCACTTTCTTGCTTGCAAGAATTAGCTTTAAATGCTTTCCACTGCACTTTCCTCAAAGGCACCACTTGACCTAGGACTTTTATCTCACAAGCTGTGACATATGGCATTTGTTTTGGTTGTTTGTTTTATGTTATTATGGCATTGTCCTCTAAAAAGGGAGTGACTGGGTCATGTGAGACCCAGAGGGACTACACAGAGTTTGCAGCAGCCCATAAAGTCATTGAGCTGAAAAGAAACCTGGAAGAAAGGGCCTGCTCTTCATGGACACAGTGGAGAGGACAGATAGTATTTACACAACTTTTTATTTCTGTAGTGTTTTGTACACCTACGTTTGAGCTTTGTTTCTTTTCAAGTTACTTGTTCTAACTTCTCTACAACTAAAATGTGGATTTTGAGTACAAAACCTTTTTGTTTCATCTCCCAGGTTGACAGGAATTACTCATTCAGGAATAGGTTTGAATATTTCTGCATCCAGTAGAAATAGTTAGTCTCATAAACATTATTTTTACATTGAATTTTCCTGCAGTTGTTCTTTTTCCTCAAGAAAATATTTAGATAAAATCTGGAAATGTAACATTTGTTTTCCATTCTCAAAAATTAGCGTGGAGAAAACAGAAATAACATCCTAAAATGAAAACGCATTCACAATAGCATTTGGACAAAACACATTCATTTACCAAACAGGAATAAATTTTATTCTCTTCTCCTCCAGAAAAATCGTTATCACTTTCTACCAGCTGTAATTAATCTGATGCATGGTTAGCATTACCCTAGCATTACCCAGACTGCTCTCCATACAGCAGCTTCATCCCTCCTCTTTCCCACCCTGCCTCTTTACGCTCACGTGCTTTGGAACGGGGACTATATCATCTTCTTGGTTTGGAAAGCTTCCTCTCCTTTGTGCATGCTACCGGAATCATAGAAAATAATTCTCGTCTGACAGCAACTCATTTTCTGATCCTCATTCCTCTAGTTTAAGGTTTATCCAAAGGGAAATGCTTGAAACCAATGACCAGTTTTCACAGACAGATTTTCTAAGAACATAACTGCCAGGATTGTTCCTCTTGGTTTTGTTTGGCTTTAATTACCGTGGGAATATCTTTCCAATATTAAAAATAAAATTTTTTAAAATTTTTTTCTAGGTGAGAGAAACAATAGTAAACTGACACAAATTTGATATATTGTATTAGCTGTTTCCTAAGGAAATCAGGAATCGCCTACATGTTGTTAACAAAGGCTCCACCAAGTTCTGAAGTCATGAACTTTCATACTGAGGGACATATATCTTTAGGTAAACTGCCTGCACCTGAGAGTCTTGCACACGAGTAAATAAGAACTTTATTTTGAGCTTAACCCACCCTACCAAGGGGCACCACCCCTCTTGTTCAAGCAGTTACTTACTAAGGCTAAAAATTACTCCCTATAGAGTAAAGCTCCTGAATCATCTCTACACCAGACCTCCTACGTTGGGAGTTTGCTTTCCACTGATCACAGGCAGAGATTGGCTTCTGCAGTTCAGTCTCTATGTGTAGGCACCATTTGACGAAAAACTGTGTAATGTTTTCCCAAGTCAGTGCAGTTTGAGGGCATTCAAAATCATTTCATGATTTGCCTAACTCTGTTTCACACAGAAGCCCAGCAAGGACCATTCACTGCAACTGGGTGAAGCAGGATGTGGAATCAGATATTAAAATGTATTCAGGAAACAAATCTCTGCAAAAAATAAACTAACCTCGATTTTACCTTCCTCAGATGTCGTCTTTGAGGTGTCACCTTGATCTCAAAAACTGTGATTGAGATCTACCTCAAAAAGCTAAATCCTTTTTAATTCAGTTAGATTGTGTTTCAGCCTGAACCATGGAGTCACTTCAGCTACAATTGCAATAACAAGTGAGTTTCAATCAGCCCATCCATATTAGTCGTCAAAGTCACAGCCCTACAACCTTAAGCGTATTTCTCACTGTATTATTAAATTCAATATAACCTTCTTAAGTTCAAGAAAGATGTTTAGATACAGGAACGTATTGGAAGATAATAATCCAGCTTGGTTGAAGAATGGTTAAAAAAGTTCTATTATCCCCAGAGAATAGCATAATTAATTCATAACTTGTAATAAAAACAACACTTTAATTACACAGACCTTTAACTGAAATATTAGAAAAAGATTATTTAAGAAGAATGGGTTCAAATACAAGGCCTACCAGTGTTTATCAGAGAAACACAGATTTTAAAGTTGGAAAAAACTTGTTAGATTATGTGACTCCATAGAAACATAAAAGCATTTGTTAGAAGGAGCTTCTGAGGGTCATCTAGTCCAACACTCCTGCCCAAAATATCACTGACACCCGATCAGACCAGCTGCTTTTTGTCCGCTGTAGTTCTCAGCGTCTCAAACAATGAGTCTTGAGCCACTTCTTATGAACGATTATTCTCTGTTGATTTGACTAGCTCAGAAATGCCCACAATCATGGTCAGCTGCCCGCTCCACAGGTCTTTAGGAGGAAGCAGGATATTTTTCTAGGAAGGCAGGATTTCCTGTGGTCTCCTCACTAGAAAGGGGCAGCAAAGCAGCACTGAAGAAAAGCACGCCAGACAGCTCTTCTTCCACTGATCATCGTCACAGTGGCGTGACTTGTGAGCTGTCCAAGAGGTAGATAGTGTTTTAGCTGGTATGACAAATCCAGTTCCCACTGGAGCAAAAAGTCAAACTGTCAGTACTTGGGAATGAAGATGGACACAGACCTTAAAAGAAATATGTACTGATGTGTTTGCACATGTGCATCCATTTGCCTTGTGTGTACTTCTATATTCTTATTACTTAATGTGCTTCATGAATTCTGGAATGACTTCTGTTTGTTTGCTTTACCTTACTGGTAAAACCAACCACCCAAAAGTTGGGAGTTTTACAGTTCCATTTTAATATCCTTAGTAACTTGGGATTTCCCCCTATCATCCATGACTTTTAAATTCTTCTTCTTTGAATATGGAATGTGGCATAATTTTTCTCAGGTACTGATGATCAGAGTGAAATCCAAACTAGGAGAGCACAAGCATTGTGGGCAGATGTCCCAACTATTCTTGTTTTGAGTTGTTTCTTAGAGACTTCTCTAATATGGATTTTTTTTTCCACTGGTCCAGCAAGTACAGCATATCTGCATTAGGAGTTTGCATAACATCAATAAAACTGAGGTGAAAGATTCACAATGTAGATGAAACCTGCACGTTAATTGTTTTGATGGAGAGAATTTCACTCTGGGAAAAAACACTATCCAACTTTCAAAATAATTTTGAACAATAAAGTTGGTGGAGTCAAAAATTAATGTTCCACAGTTTGGTCTTGCAACAGCTGTGCACAGCAGAGCAGGCACTTGCTGCCTTATGATTTGTACTGACACTGCATTAGCAGG
>NW_010396011.1:114692-118710 GCF_000710305.1 Buceros rhinoceros silvestris
CAGGAATGTTTGACTTGATCTTTTGTAAACTTCTCTAAATATTTATGTTTGCACAAAAAGCATCATCCTGTGACAAAAGTGAGATAGATGTTCTCGGCAGCTTGAAGAAAGCACGTGGTTGGGCAGCACAGACAAGGGGATGGAGGACAATGAACTGAATACATAATGAAAGAGGAAATGAAGAGTGCTTCTCTGCTTCTCAAGAATTTTCAGGGCCTGATTCTGTATTGCATTATTCATTTAAAGTCTTCCCCCAACGGTGGCAGAAGTTTTGGATGGAAAGTACTTGAAGTATTTGAATGAAAAGGCCGTTTTGATCTCCTTTCTTTGGGGTTATAGGAGAAAAGAGCCTCTGTTCTTGCCTCATGACTGTGGATGGCAGAGACACATCTCTTTTGCTTCTGGGTGCTTCCCAGAGGCAGCTGCTCCCGATAGTACTGATCTCAGCTCACTTCCAAGATTTCCTCATGAAGACCTTTAAAGAAAGTAGGCGGCCCTAATGCTTGGTGGCTGCTTGGAGACCAACCACAGAAAACTCTTTCAACTGCAACAATACTTCCTGACTCAGTGTCATGCGTCTGAGTAGGATCAGGAAGCATAGGGATATAGACTTGGGAATGGGGTACAAAATGCCATGCCAAAAGGCAGGCCTTCCTAGAGAGCAGCTCTTTTGTCTTCAGCTCTACAGTCTCTCAGCAAACGTTATGGAAAGAACAACTCCTAGAAAACGGAGAGGTTTAACCCCTTTTGGAGTCTTCTGTGACTCCTCCACAACAGGTTTCCGAAGGAGCGGAACTAAGATCATCCTCAGATCCAGACACCACCTTAATTGTGCACAATATATTTCAACAATGTGAAAACACTTTCCTCACCAAAACTTCCTGAAATGGTCTGAAACATCTGGAGATTCCAGAATCGGCTACTTTCATCAATGCACAATTTTATGCAACCATATCACATGGAAAAAAGTTACACTGTTAATGTGAGATGATTATTGTTTTGCAAAATCAGTAAGACAGGATTCTTATTTTTATTCGTCACCTGGCCATCTCCCCAGTTGTACAGAATCAAGACTGCCATGCAGATATGGCTATACAGGGCAAGCTTAATTTTCCAATAAAAATAAATGCAGTTTTGATGTGCATGTTCTCCAGCATTCAGATCTGTTGGGCTTACCTGCTTTACAGCCTGAGGTCAATGAAGAAATGAATGAATATGTGGCAAGAGGAAATAAGAAATAATGGTATCTCTTAAGAGAATTTGTTGTTGTTTGAGAGAATCGTTATTCCTCTATAGCATATGCTCAAGATACAGACTTTATTTTGATACTAGTCCTGCCATTTGGCAGGCTACCACCTACTATAAGCCCAAATCACAACTATCTATTCCAAGTATCACAGGCAACACAACATTCCAAAGTGATACGGTTCATTAGGAAAGCATTTTTAAAACTGTGATATGGGAATAGTGAAGACAGGATATGTCTGATAAAGATGAACCTAGGTGTCTATCTCTGTTTCACAGATTCTAATCTGGCTCAACCCAGAGGAGAGTAATTTTTGTCAAGACGTAATATTCAATGCTATTCAAATGCTTCCTAGTACAGGAAATGAATTGTTGGCCTTATTGTTCAGTTTTTTAAGGACAAGTATACATACGCACTAAAAAAAAATACATACATATAGGAGCATTTTTCATTAGACCCTTCCCAAGCCAATCTCCAGCAAATGGAGTCAGATTTGAAAAAGAAATCTTCCATTTTAAATGCTTTGTAATACAAGTTCTGGCTCTTGTTCTGGTCTGGAAAGATATAAACTGAGCAATACCATAAATGGTTCTAGTTGTTTTGTCCTTTATTATCAAATTAACATTTCCTGCAGCACAGCATCAATGAGCTGGACTTATTGAGCGCTTAGAATCATAGAATCACAGAATGGTTTGGGGTTGGAAGGGACTTTTAAAGTCATCTAGTCCAACCTGCAGAGAGCAGGGTCATCATCAGTTAGATCAGGTTGCTCAGAGCCCCATCCAACCTGACCTTCAATGTTTCCACAGGTGAAGCATGAACCACCAATCTGGGCAATCTATGTCAGTGTTTCACCACCAATTGTAAAACATTTCTTCCTTATACCTAGTTGAAATCTCCCCTTTTTCAATTTAAAGCCATTACCCTTTGTCCTATTGCAACAGGCCTTGTCAAAAGGATTGTCCCTATCTTTCTTATAGGCCCTCTTCAAGTACTAACAGTCTAGCCAGAGCCTTCTCCTCCAGGCTGAACAACTCCAACTTTCTCAGCCTGTCCTCATAGCAGAGGTGCTCCATCCTTCTGATCATTTTTGTGATCTCCTCTGGACCCGCTCCAACAGCTTCAATGCCTTTCGTGTGCTGAGGACTCTAGAGCTGGACACAGTACCGGAGGTGGGGTCTCAGCACAGTAGAAGCATGTGGAACTCACAGCGAATTCAGTGGACATTGTGCCAGGTCTGTATTTGGCTTTCAAACAGAATGTAAACCACCTTCTTAACAGGTCATATAGAGTTAAAGAATAATTTTTAAAGAGATTGGGATTTCTTTCCAAGACCTTTCACAAAGGGGAACAGAAAGTGTTATCTTGTATACAGAATTCCATCAAGCAAGTAAAAACTTCATGGAAAACAAAAACCTTAGAGCAATTTCTGTCCTTGTTAAATTCAGCAGACCTTTTTTCCAAAGAGAACACCTATTACACTCTCTTTAGCACTTCTCTCCAGCTCTAACTTTTTATCCTGCATTTATTCTTTTTTCTCCCTAATGCATACCCCTACAGTTCAGGTTCAGCCGAAATCAAACTAAATGTGAAGAGGGGAATCACAGAGAGCAAAGGCAGTGAATACAATCTGCTGGGTAGTTTGGTGAAGCCCATGAGTTGGGTGTTTGAGTATTCGGGAGATGTGGGTTCAATCTTTTGTGCTACCAGGCTTCTTGTGTATCCTTGATGAATTATCTAGCATTGGATCCAGCTAAATAAATGCAGGTATTTGTAGTGCAGGAGAAAATGTTTAGATTAGTCTCACTTTTCAGTCAATAGAGAGAAGAAGACGCTTCATGATTAAAAGAGGTCAGCTGAAGTTGCATACTAAAAGTGCACATTTCTCTCTGCTGACTATGAAAAAAGCCTAAGTTAACTATGAGATGGGGGCTTCTGCAGTGGCATGAGATCATTTCATCTTTGGTATAAAAAATTTTACTATTTAAAGGGCAGATCTACTTGAAGTAGATGGAGACACTAATTCTTTCAACTCTGGATTCAAATCATTAGCCAGAGTAACTCTAATTTTGATGTTAATTCTAGTGAAAACTGAATAGTTTATGTGGAGTGGTGAGTGGAAAGAGATAATAAAACTATTGAAGCAATGGGTTAAAAAAAGCAGATCCATCTGGTCACAAAAATTACAAACAGTTGGCCAGATTTACTCATACAGCACACTCTACAAATACTCAAATACATTTGTGAACTTTAACAGAAACCGTCTCAAAATGAGTCACACCATTGAAGATGAAGAACTCAGCTATGTTGCTCTAAGCTACAATAAATAAGAGCGGGAACATTTTCATCAGCATCCTACCTGGCATGGTTTACAGGTGTGCCTTTGGCCATTACATCTCAGAAGAGGTGTAAGGTGAACATCCAATTGTTTCTGCTGGGGAGTAAGCAAAAGAAGACCACTTGCTGCTTGCTCACCAGAGAACTAACTGCAAGTGAGTCTAGATCCAGGGCCTGGAAGAACCTGTTGTTACTCCTAGAAGCATAAATATCCTTGTTTCCTTAGGATGATGCTCTGCCACCACTAAACAGGTTTACGTAAACTGCATGTGAAAGTAGGGGACATTATACATCACTGCATTAAAAAAAAAATAATTTTATACGGTAGGTTTTACCTTCTCTACAGCTCAAGTCCTGCTCACAGATCACAAAGATGTTCTGCTCACTCTGGGCTGAACTATTTGCAAACTGCTGAGAATGGCTTTTGAGAAGGTC
>NW_010396011.1:118827-132417 GCF_000710305.1 Buceros rhinoceros silvestris
ACCACCACCCACCACTGCAGCCTGCTCACCAGAGCTGGCAGCTGCTGCAGCATGCCAGCCCTCATGGAGAAACCTAGATGTGGCAGTCCTAATGTGATGGTAAACCAGCATTCATGCCCTTCTCTTACAGGGTACAGGTAGCCCCCATATGCCTCTGTGTCCCAGCTGTCCATCTGTAAAATGCAAGTGAGGCTATCTTCCTTTTTCATGGGGTAACTGGATTACAAGGGCACTGGAAAGTCTGTAAAATGCTCAGATGTGGTGATACTAGCCTCAGATAAGAAGGAAGCCAGATAAAAAGATCTATCTGTTCAGGTTTCTATTCAAGAAATATTAATGCTTACTAAAGGACTCCAGTTCCCTTATTGCTGTACTCAGCTGCTTCACAGACTAGAAAAAATTGTGCCTAACATTTTACTAGTATATTTGAGTGTAAAATAAAAAACTCCAGCTGCACTAGGAGGATAAACTGCTTAAGCAGAACATATTTGCAAACATTTCCTCAGTATTTCTCCAGCGATCCAAATAAAATACTGCTCCCCATAACAGTGTAAACGGTACCACAGCACAGTAAGTAGAAAATACTGTAAAAAAAGCCCTAGTGCATTTGCATGGTGATTTTAAAGAACTGAATCATCTTTAATATGCATATTAAAGGAAAAATATGAGGTTGCATCTCAAAATGTGAGTCAGAATGGACAAAAGGCTGTAATAAGAGATAATCATGTTACTGAAGTGTTGGATTAGTCAGTTCAGGAAAACCAGCAGTCTGCTGTTTACAAATGACTTGTAGGGTTTGGTAATTATCTCCAAGAGGAATATTAGCCTGCTAGCACATTTTGCATTCTCCCATTAATTAAATTAAGCATCAGCTAAGGGTCCACAAAGTGGAATACTGTTGCTATTATGTTAAGAAAAAATATGTTGTAATGAGATTCGTTATCTCAGTGGCATTTTACAGGCAGAGTATTAACAGGGAAGTGGACTAATGTGAGGTCATTATGGAATCAAGACAAATACAAATTAGTTTCAATGTCACTGTTCACGGCTTGGAACATCAGTGAAGGCACTGAAAGAAAGAGGTTGATGGAGCTGAAGCAGGAAGAGATGACAGAAGCGAAATTCTACAGAAAAAATATGACAAGATTTAGCAACAACAGGGACAGAGGAACAAGATGTGAAGGGCAGTGAGAAAAGAGGGTTTCAAAAAGAGACGCTGGACTTATGGGACAAGGGCAACTGGTTTGTGCCTATGCCAACAGAGAAGTAAACAGAGAGAAGACTGGAGAAAATTGTGTTAACTTCGCAAACTATCATAACTGTTAAATTAAACAAATTGAAATGCAACTTCTGTCCCTTTTATGCAGTACCTTAATCCCATTTAAATACCTGGCCATCTACTAGGGATGAGAAAAGGGCACAGGCATGCACATATATACTGGAGTGATCCAATGGCGAAGCTGGTAAGCAGCCTTGGTACGCTCAGAACTGCTCATGAAAGAAAGGCTGAGAGCACGATGATGACCAGGCTTTGCTGCACAGCTAGCTAAATGGCCCTGGGGGTCCAGACTTACCCAGTAACCCAGCTGGGCTGCCAAAACACAAACAAATGCTTTGGAGGCAGGCTCTGCTTATTTATATAGACTCTAGCTTTAATTCTTTAGCTTATACAAAACCCGCACAGATAAATTTAAAAAAAAATTTACATGAAGTACATGACAATATCTCATTTCACGCTGGGCTCCAGTTTCACGGACAAATATTTAACAAGGGATACTAGAACTGCATATTTCTCTCTTCAGCTGTGTGCTTCTATTACATCCATGGCTGAGATCCAGGCCGTTATTTGCAGAAGTACATATTTTAGTGCCTAAGGACTGTTTCCACGCACTAGTACCTGTCTAAACAGATTTTCAGCAATCTACTAGAAATCCAGCCCAGGAAAAGGCCTGTTACGTTTTGCGGTTTTGTGAACCAGCAAGAAGCCTCTAGTTTAGTTCATGTCCCTCAAAGATTCACACAGTGCATCTCCAAGGAACAAGCTGCTAACTAATCGCCACATCCTCTTTTCTGTGAAGGTAAAAATTGTTTACAATTACAATGTTATAACAGTAATAAACAGAAGTACATATTATGTATATACACCAGACTGAAAAGTTGCATGTTTTAGGAATGAGACTAAACAAAATGCAGAAAATCCATCTGGTTGCAAAGAAACACCTTTGCAACATTGTCTGGAAAACCACCTAATTTCAAAGAGGTCAAACTACTGCAACAGCCTTGCCCTTTTAAGGGGATTTCCAATCTATAATGTGGTTTTGTGTAACAAAAGTGTGTGTAGTAAATTTGATGGTTCTCAGCTGATTTTGATCTTGATGAGCTTATCAGTATAGTTTCACAGCTGCAAGGATCAAAACCTTTGCATATAAGATTGCAATGCCAAATTCCTAAATACCACCAGACAGAATTTCTTACTTTTAATTATTACTTAGAAAACAACTATATATGTAAGTGTGAAAAAGAGCATTAAATGAATATGCTCAAATATAGAAATGGATCAAATGGATAGTTCAGTCAGAGCATCTACGGAAGTCTGGATTTCCAGAGTAGGATTCATCCAAAAATATTTCTTTGTCTGAGGTAGCTGTCTAAATCTCTGTACAGCTGACAGACAAATGGATGCTTTTAGGCTTTCATTTGTAGCAGAAAAAGGCTAAAAGGCTTCTAAAAGCGGACATACTAAGTGAGCCCCTTTCTCTCTGCTGACTGTAAAGAAAGTCTATGCTGATAAATTTGGATACAGATTAATTCTCCCTTCCCACATCCCTCAATGACTCTTAGCATTAGATGGAGCGTATGTGCTTTTCAAAAGATGTATGCTGCATTATACCGGATATTTCCAGGCCAGCCTTTGATCAACCTGCCTTTTTCACTATGTATTTTCTACCGTCTCCAACACACAATGTAAGATGCTCCCATTGTTTCATCTTTCTGACCTGATGTATACTTGTACCAACTGTTGCAACATCCTTCTTCAGGGACATTCTTACCCTGCCTGGCTACTGCCATGATCTACCTCCACAGAAATCAAGGCTCTTCTTGGAAATGGAACAAGAAGCAAAACCATAACACTGTGTCAGGCCCCATGCCAAACTTTCACACTGGAGGAAGCTTAAAAATGCGAGAAAACACCAGTTTCTGTAGTTTCTTAATTTCAAAATACATTTTTCTCCATAGCACAATCCTTGCAGTTTTTGACCCATTCGATCCCCTGACATCAGTTAGAAAATTGCAAAGATGACTGAAATCTGAGCCCAGCTGCAGTGCTCACCACCACATGCCTGCAAGACTGTGAGATGTGGCTTTCGGCTGCCCTGCAGCTTTTTTACTGAGTTGCAGCCATGTAAAGGGATGTTTGCGTCAAGTGCTCTTAGTTATCTTCAGCCCTTTTATTTGCAAAAGCCCTATTGAAAGCAAAGGTACGTGATGAAAAAGTAAAGCGGTGGAAAGGCACTCTTTTTGTTTAATCTATCTCAGTGCAGAAGCCTCCATGGTCTTAAAATATTGAGGAAACCGGTTTAAGGGCAAATTCACTGCTCTAGCCTCCATTCTACAAGCTTTGTTTCATTTTTTTAATGTATATGCAAAAATACAGAAGGTCTACCTGAAATTATCAAGTCTCTGCCAGGTATTTTTCATTGACCCGTGGCTGTTTCAAGATTTTCCTGCTCTGGTTGAAAACTGTCATAACGAATCTACATAGCATCTTAACAGGTAGAGGGTTTTTTAAAAAATAAATGACAATTCAAATGGCTTTACTGAAAAAATGTGATTGGCCTAGCCTCACACACATTTTCCTGACAACATATAGTACATCTTCAGGGTGAAATCATGACACAAACAGATTCACCGTGAAACTCAGTGCTTCTGTGTTGTAAGCAGCAAACCCAGAGCCATGACCTGTTCAGGCCTGTCAGCCTTGGCAGATAGATGGGACAAGCTGTTCCTGGCCCACTAAGGCTATCCAGTCCCAAAGGATAAGTGGACTCTGCAGTCCCCTTTGATGCACACTGAAATGGACGAGGTGAAGAGAGAAGAATAACCCATATTTACTGTAGTACTGAAAAGACAGATTTGCTCGTAAGTGATTACAGAACTAAACCTACAAAAAACCCCAGAGCACAGATAAAGATCTTTATTATCTTTGAGCCATCAACAGAGAGCTGCCTAGTGCAACTTCACGACCTCTCCTATCGGTGCATCCCCAAAAAGCTGGAGGAGTTAAAGGCTGCTGTACAGTAAACTGTGCAAGACTGTTCCTGTGCTCAGAGCAGCCACAAAGCCGTTTGGGACTCCTGGAAGAGGCCAAATTTCCATGCAGACTAAAGGAGCTCTTCCTGTTCTACTTGTAATGTTCATTTCAAATACAGCTTCAGTTGGTAACCTGAACCAAGAAAAATGAGCAGAAAAATACAGTGCCACACTCCACACATATATAATCCATTTTTTAAAAATGTCAAGCTAATAAAAGAAAAATGTTTTTTGATGCTTTATATGGTGGATGCCACCACAACGATAGTTAAAATCACCAGCTGGCTCCACCAGGCTGTGATGTCAGTGAAATCCTTAATGCAGCTGAGAGATGAAATTCTAAGAAGAAACTAACCCAACAGTATAATCATCAAGAGGTTTTTTTCCACATTAAAGATCGGAAGCCCACGTGAACTCAGTAATCCTGTATGAAACACAGGACACCGAGCAACAGCTAGTCCTGTTCCTTTTATAGATGAGGCATTTATTGTGCTCCTCACTGAATCCTAGGCAATTACGCATGTCATAGATTATAGCCTTTATAGGCAGTCTTATTTTATAGCCCTAGACAACTTACCATATCTTCACCCCTTGTTACTATATTAATGTTTTATTAATAATAGCATAAAGACTATTGAATGGTAAGTGAAGTAATTCAATCAACCAGTAACAACAGGAAAATAAAACTAATACTACAGACAAAGCAAAATTAGACAATACAATCAGAAGATGACAAGAGAAAGCCAAAGAGGAAAGTTGAAACTGAATAAAAGCTTTTGTTCAAAGAAGCTGGTCACACAAGTCCAGTGCTCATTTCTTTTCCCCATTTGCCCTGTCAGAAACAATGAATAATTCCACAGTTTTTCCAAGAAGCCATGAGAGGCAAAGTTTCTGTAATTAAAGTCAATACTGTAAGGAAAAAAATCCTTAATGTAAAACACAGTGAAAAACTGATTACGAATTTGCCACAAATTTTGCATTGTTTGTATTCTTAAAGTTTTTTACATTTAAAACTGTTCCTTATCATTGCTGACTACACAGCAGGGTCCCATTGTGCCAAAGCAGAGTTCCAGACTGCTTTGTTAAATGCTCAGTTTTCTCCAAAACTTTATTTTTGGACTGTGTTTTTTCTGATTGGTTTTCAATGTTTCTTTACCCACAAAGGCTGAGTAAGTTGACATCTGCTCTCCTTGGATTTTATCCAGACCTTATAACTGAAACTTTTGGTACAGGGCAATATCAATATCTTTAGTCCTCATAAAACTCGTGCTTGTGAAGATACACATGGATGTCATCAGTGAGTGTGCACTGAGCTACTGGATCTATCTGAAAAGTAAAGTAATATACAAATTACAGCACTGCACAGCTCAGTATCTACACTTCCAGTTATACGAAGTAGTAAGTAAAGCTGGGTGACATATAACACTGCTGCATAAGTAGTCTTCATTTGGAGGTTAGAGTAAAGGGAACTAAAAATTCACAGCAGCTTCTCATTTTTGCAACTACTTTTATGCCAACAAGCTCTAACTGTAGGTTTTAAGGACACTGAGGATGGATTATGTGCATTAAGATTTCTGGAACTGCAAAGAGCGGAAGAGCAATCCAAGCCATTTTTCTCACATTTAAGGGTACTGAAAACAGAGCCAGCATTTTGTACACAGGCTGCAAGCTGACTCACAGAGACGTATACCAAACATGATAAGTATTACAGGAAATGAACATTATTTCCAATTATTAACAAATATATATATACATATATATCTGGTATATGTATACAGGTGAATACTGGGTTTAATCTGGAGCATAATCAGAAGAAAATTATCTTTATATTTAAAAGTTCATCTAAAGACCTAAAGAGTCCGTAACATACTGAACAGTGCCTATCAGCCAGATTAGCTACTGAACACTTCTCCCTCAGCAGTCACCAAAGGCACACAATCTCTTGCAGTATATTCTTCACCAGCAAACAAGCAAACCATGTTCCTTCCTGCCCTGCCTGAAAACCTCCTGCCTTCCTTCCAGTCATCCTATCTCAAAAATTTGTGTTGTAAGCTGAGTCTGGGAGAGTGTCAAGGGGAGCAGCAGGTCTGGGATGGGCAGAAGCTGAGGTGGGATGTGGCTGCAGTTCCCCAGCCCTTCAGCCCATTGGCAGCTCCCTGACCCTGGAGAGGCATCACCTCAAATAGGCCTCCAGCTGCTCTGCACTCAGGGAGTTGTAGACAGTTTTCAAACTTGAAAGATTTGCAACCGAAACACAGCCAGGTGAGGTTGCCGCTCACATAACATAGAGCACCCTGGAGAAGCAACATTAATGAAAGAAGCCAGGATGCGTTGTAATTGTGGTCAGTTCTGGGACAGATGTAAGGCAAAACACACAAGTTATGTTCCAGCAGCACGGCCTCAAAGTGATGATGAAGAGGCTTGGGTTGTGAAGAGTCACCCTAAATGAAGCTAACATAACCTCCCAGTCCACCACAGCCACACAACTGTTAAACACTGTGGGGTAATTCCTTAGCTATTATAAATGCTAAGGGAATCCTAAGCAAAGTAACAAACAGGTCTGTAAGCTGTGCAAACATCGCAGACAGGTGCCAGGGGAGCTCTCAGACTTGGTCTTGTAACCACCTCCCAGCCCACTCTAGGACTTGGGGAAAACCAGTAACACTGCTGGCTCTGAATGGGGACTATTCCCCACCTTCTAATCTGTGCATGGAAACCGCAAGTCCTAAACCACAGCGGTTATAATGTCTACATACACTAATTAGCCTATTATGTGAGACTGAAGACATACACCAAACCTAAATTATATTATAGGTAAAGGTAGGAGCAATATACTTAATCATAGCGTGAAAGATTCAGGTTAGACATCAGGAAAATTCTTCCCTGGCAAGAGCAGAGAAACACCAGAACAGATGCCAATTAACGTGTAACCAGCCTGTACCCCATTTCCCTTCAGCTGCCTTTTTTTTTGTTCTATCTTATCTGATACTGCACCCTTTCTGTGTGTTTTTCAAGTACCCACAGTGTGTGCACATGGCTGTAAATACAACACATACTATTAACGAATGGTGGCTATTACAAGATTTATAGCACATACTCAGGATCCACCTTGTGAATACAGAGCCTAGATCTAAAACAACCCTCACTTTATTAAGAGGCATAATTCTGATTTATGCTTTTAGCTCCATTACCAGCAATGTAACTACATGTTCTGAGAAGAAACTGCTCTTGTAATGGTTTTGCAGGATCAGGCCCTGAAACCAGAAGATACAGATGGCGAACACAAGATTCACACTGAGTGAAAACAGCTCTTGCTCTCCCCTGTGGCAGAATGCCAGTTAGAGCCAGCTGATGACAGTACAAGAAGAGAAGGAAGTGTCAGGCATATGTGCCAAATTTACTCATTTAAAAAGTGAATTGGGCATCACCGTCTGTTGCAGCTAATCAACAAAATGAGATAAGTGAGGCAACAAATTATGACCCTTTTAATCAAATAGCACTGTCTTCTTTGTAAACAGGGAAAGTTTCTAAATTTGTTTTTGCTAAGTTTGAAACAGTAAAAGAAGGTGGAAGCCCTGTTAACAAATTACTGGCTCAAATCAAAAACCATCAAAGGACTTTCTACCGACTTTAGATCTGGATCAAAATACAAAAAGTGTCGCTCCATGAAGGAAAGTCAAGGATGAAGGAAAGTCAAGGTTGAAGGACAGATTAATCACTTGGGGTTTTAAAAGTTATTTGAGAAAAGAATAAATTATTAGATGCTGATTGTGTTTTCCCAACAGTGTGACTACACCATATTGATGAAGGCATAAAGGTTTGAAAAATTAGGCATTTATTTTACTTGCTGCTTGGCTGCATCAGTCTAGACAACAACTACATACGGTTGTGCTATTTCACCTCTTGTTGTGAAAGGGAGTAGAAGGAAAACCCAGAATTCCACCAGCTTATCTCCCTTCAGAATGCAAGTCTTCTCTGAAAAAGATAAATGTCACCGACTGTCTTCGTATTCAGAAGATGGCACCCGGACCACGTACTCCTGATGTGAACGTCTACACTGGGGAATTCCCAGAGCTCCTGATACACCATCCCAGCCAGAAGATCTCCAGTACCATACCCGTTTATATTTTAGCACTACTCAGTATCAAAGAGCGCAGTTCCAGAATATAATGTTACACAAAGGGCAACCATTAACCAAGTGGATTTAAAATAATCCCTGGAAGATGTCTAGGTATTTAAAGAAACTTGTCTTACAATGATACAGTTCTGAACACATGCTCAATTAAACAAACCAAACAAACAAAAACCCGAAAACCAAACCCAGATATATAGAAAATGCCTATGAAAATTTAGGGGTTTATGCAGATTCGAAAGCTTATTGTGCACAGGATGCCAGCAGACATTGCAGCCTCTACAAAAATCTTTCTACCATATAGATCTTTATCAAATCCAATAATTCAAAATTAATTCAACTGAAAGCTAAATGGGAAGCTGCACGGACCTCCTGGTTTATGAAAGACTCAGAACCTTCAGTAATCCAGTTAAAATTATTTGCCAAACAAAACTACTTGACCACAGAATGTGAATATACAACCTTTTCTTATAATTGCATAAGGTAACTGCCTGAGGAACAGCCCAGCACTGCATCAGTACTGCAATGTGCCTTCATTTTTGCTTTCCCTCTCTCTGAGGGGGAAATTAAATTCTCATCAGAGTTTCCGCTGCCATTCAGAAACATTTCAACAATCCAAATACAGGATTTGCTTCACTGACTACTAATGCCAAAGGCCCCAAAACCACTTATTTTAAAAGACGATGAGTTTTGCAATTTGTAGTTGCATCTATAAAGCAATGAAAAATTGATGGTCTCCTTTTGACTGCCATAGAAAGGGCTGCTTTGCACATTTCTTTCCTTGGGGAATCCATTGCTATAATTTGCCTTTGGAGAGTTTCTGTATTCCTGCATTTCTAAAGTGACTGCTATGCTGACCTAATTTGGGTCATCAAAAACCTAGGATTAATCACATGTCTAAAAACAAACAAAAAAATTGTTACATAAATTTACTTGCTTGGTTATCTGTAACTATTCCTATCAAATACTAAGCAGCATTCTTCAAAATGTTAAAACACGCAGGCTGTAACTTTCACATTTTTTCATCTATAACAAATATAGAAGAGCAATCTATATTTCATTTTTCTGTATTATTATTATCAACAGCATATGCACTGTGAACATCATCCGTTGCAGGATGTCAAAGTAACAACAGAAACATTAATCTACCTCAGAAAACCCTGCAAGTTGGGTAAGTATTAAGCTCAGATACTGTGAGGTTAAGCTGCTTGCCTATGGTCACACGCAACACTTGACAGGACCAGGAATAAAGCCTAAATTTCCAGATTCCCCAGCCCTACCACAAGACAACACCGATGTAATTGCTAAATTTTAATTTAATGGTCTGTAGAATTTGTATTTCTAAATCTCCAGTTTGGAACAGCAGGTATTAATTTTTTACTTCAGGTTCAAAAGTACGAAGTAACTAAAAGCTGTTCTAAGCTTAATGGAGGTGAAATGGCCCATCTAAAAACATCGTGCTGTTAAGAGCATGCAATGCTTACAGAACTGTACAGAAACATTAGGTACACAACTCTTGGGTTTGATTACTCATGTCATCGGAGCTGGCAACGCAGTGTTTGGATCAGTTTGCACAGGACTGCCTGGGACGTTTCCATACAGCTCATCTTTATGTAGGGCAGGTGTGACTTTGACTCTGCCCTAGCAGGCACAGCTCCCTTGAAATGCCATAGGGAGAGGGGTCAGTCCCATCAGATTTTATAGATCCTCAGAGCGTGCTCAATAGGTGGGATAAGTACCCAATGCCTGTTGGTGGGGGATACCTACCCTGTACTCAAAGATTATTCTAGTTTCCAAAAGATCAAACAGCAGCTCGCTAGAGGAACTGTTACAGGATTCAACTGCCTGCTCCCCAGTCCCATTTCTGCTGATACAAGTGTGTGCCCAACACAACTCTCTGGAGGAACCCCAAATTCTCTTCTTTCAGAGGTCCCAAGAGCCCCCAAATGCCAAAGGCCAAGATGAACTGCAGGTACCCTGCCTGTGGAAAGTCACCATTTGTCACAGAATAAGCACGGAGAAGCTTGAATGCTTCAAACCACCAGACAAGCAGACAATCTCTTCTGTGTCCAGAAACTACCAGGAGTACCCACCCAAAATTGTCATTCCAGAAACTTTTGCAGATGGAAAATACAATTTCAAAATTTATTTTTAGCGTCACTGTGCCCATCTCTCTTGTTAACTGACTGTTTCTTTCCTGCTTTTACAAAAACTTTTCCCCTGACTTGCATGCTTTATCGGTCTTTCAGATCTTACTGGTCCAGCCATTTTGTGGGTTAGGCAACACCTGCTCAGATAATTAGAAGAGATTAACAAGACAGCGAATAGTCATTACCTGCAGATATTCTGAAAATAGCCATCTCCACAAATCCAACAGACAGAGCCATCAATTACAGTAATCCTAGAGTAGACAGTATTTGCATAGCAAGAGTATTTTAATCTTATAAATAGAACCTACAGTGAAACAGGTTTCTCTAGTTCCAAAAATGTCAATTCCAGTATTGCAGGAAACAAACAGTTCTAGTGATTAACCAATTCTAGAATAAGGGACTAATTAGCACTAGGGAAAGGAAAAAAATAATCCTCCAGTCAGTAACAGCTTCAGTTTTCACTGACAATCACCTCTTCAAGAACTTCTGGGACTGCATGTGTTTAACTTAGGAGCCACAGGCATCCAGTTGTCCCGCTACTTGGATAATGCTAAAATAAAGACATGCTTTCTTGAAGAACTTCAGGTCAACTGTAATGTAAGAACACTTTTAACCTCTAATAGACTTCATCTTGAAGAATCTACATACTGGAAACAGTATTGTACTCAACTAAGAATCTGCTGGAAATTTTATTTAACTACTTTGGATTTTGATATATAAAATGAGAACGACTTTTTTTTATAATCGAGCATGTTTTGAGAACAGTTTTTGAGCTGGGGTTTTATAACAGAACATTAAAAGATGCTGTAAAAACTAATTTTCCTTCAGTGTTTAAAACTCTATTTTCATCTTAGTTTGAAGGTAAGTTTAAAAAAATTAACACATTGCTTTTCAAGAACATCTCAAGATGAAAACTGAAAAATCATATATAAAAGCATGGTATAGTTTTCAAGCAAAAATTACGGAGAAGTGTTCATAAAATTAAAGCAACTTTTGAAAATTGTTATAAATATTGTGACCAGATATCTTGAAAAACCACACTAGTTAAATAAAAAATGTGTGCTTGGAAAAATCACATTTGCTAGGTGGTTGTAATTTAAATTTAAATCGTAGCAGTAAACATACCAGAGTAACAGGAGGAGATGTGGGTAAGGCTGAGATGGAAGGCACACACGCACACATACGCACAAAATCTTCCAGGCCTATTGTTACCCCAAATGACATCATTTCATTGCACCTCTCTCTACCTGGGGAACAGCATAGAACAGACCAAATCACTTACCTGCCAGAGACCAGACTGGTCATGCTGCTGGAGACACCTGAGGTCTCACAGTGTCATCTGGATGGTGAACGCTTCTCCTGGGAAAGAGGGAGTTCACCGTGCAATCCTGTATGCAGTCGCCTACCAACTGAGGAAAGCCCTAGAGTCAGGAGATGGGTACCTTGAGTGGTCTTTAAAAAGGGACATCTTAAAGACCTCAGTAAATTTCAAATTATTGGAAAATTTTGTGACAGCAGCCTGGACATGCCAGCACAACTATTTAAAATAGATGAAATACAGTGACCACAACATGACACACTTCTTCCAAGAGTTGTTGTGCTCATAAACTGGTATACAGGGGTTGTCCCACAGAACTGATGTGGGGTTGATAGCCACTGCAGAAAGTGCAGGCACTTTCCTTTCTCGCCAGGACTGAATGTGAGAGCAGGGAGCAGATTCAGAGCCTCCTCATACCCAGCTGAATGAGGCAGTCAGAGCTGTGGAATGACTGCTAGGGATGTCGGTACCATGCACTGCTGCTCCCTTGTCTTTGGTCAAGCAAAACATCCCTTTCTGAGATGTTTGCTCCCTCTCGGGCAGGGGCAAGCCCTGCTAGTACAGCAGAGAGGCAGAGCACCAATCAGAAGAAGCTAAGTGACCTGAAAAGGGCAAAATCACACGAGGGGTGGCATCTGGCAGTAATATAGGGGGAAAAAAGCATTAAGTGGCTTGTATAAACCAGTGCCATAAACCCCCTGTATAAAGGCAGCTAAGGACATTATTTCTCCCAGCCTGATGTGCCACTGGCTGAACACTGTGAAAAGAACAAAATAAAGGTTATGCAATGCCTCACATTAGGCCCAGAGTAAATAAAATCAGGACTTGCACTTTGGTAGCACGTGAACCAAACAAAGCTTGAGCCGCTGGGTAAAACCGCTGAGCTCCTTGACATTGTCGTAGCAAACTGGGCTGGGTGGGAGATGAGCTAGGGCTTCCTCGGCTGCAGGAGCTCTGGGAGGCACAGGCTGTGCTGGGGCACACATGGACCTACCGCTCCCTGTCCCCTCTAGCCATGTCTCAAGAAGCAGGTCCTCCACAGTCCAGCTTCCAGCACCGGCTCACCACAATAAGAAAACCCCAGAGCTGTCAGGATATTAAGGCCTGAGCTGAAGCCAGCTAAGCCAGTCAATCTCCAGTGGATTTTCAGTCAGGACACTCCTACATTCTCTGCAGGGATTAAAATCTCTATGCCTCTGGTCACCACCGTCTTTTGGTTCCTCAGCTGAAGGTAAACCTGCACTGTCCCTTGCTTTTAAGGACTCAGAAACCAAAGATGAGCACATTCATTCATTTCACACACTCAGCGTTTTCCAAACAATCCTGAAGATTGAGGAGATAGATGGCCAGTGGACATTCTGGTGCTTACGCTCACCACAAAAAGCACTGATCACTGCTATCCTGTTGACATTGCAACACAGAGCTGCTTAGCCTTAGTAATGATGTCACTTACTGCCCTGAGGGTTGTGTGCTACGCGCCTCCGGTCATGAACAAAAGTACCAAAGCAGCTCACGGGTGTTTTGAAAAAAGGTTTTTGCCAAAAGTAATCCACACAATTCACCAACCCTTGAAACCCACTGTCACAGGTTTGGCCAAGGTGAGCCAAGGTTCGATAACGATGATACCTCTAATAGTGAGACCTCTAATATGTTTTTTGGAAAACTGAAACAAACTTTAA
>NW_010396012.1:0-15017 GCF_000710305.1 Buceros rhinoceros silvestris
GGGGCTGGTGTCCCCCGGCAGCGTTGGGCGTGCCCCAGGCATTGGTCCGGACTCCGTGGGTTTGCCAGTCCCGTTTCTCAGCCTGGGCCAATGAGGGTTGTTGGGACGGTCACAGAGTGCTTTGGCTTGGAAGGGACCTCTAAAGGACACCCGGTCCAAGCCCCCTGCGTGAGCGGGGACATGTCAACTAGATCAGGTCGCCCACAGCCCCGTCCAGCCGGACCTGGAATGTTTGCAGGGATGGGGCATTGACCACCTCTCTGGGCAACCTGTGCCAGCGTTTCACGAGACATTTTTAAAAAAATTACTTCTTCTGTCCAATCTAAACCTCCCCTCTTTTGGATTCAAGCCATGACCCCTTGTGCTGATGTATTCTAAAACTAATTATGGGGGTGCAGTCATTTTTTTACTTTTTACCCACATAAAAATAATTCTGATGAAGCAGCATGCTTTTTTATTAGTATTGGAGCTAACTAAGTACAGTCATGCTGGGAGAAGTTATATTCAACATCACAAATTTTGAAGAACATGTAGAGCTATCGCTTTGACAGCAGAAAGTGCTTCTAAGCAAGTTGGTTTAATTTCATGAGGAGGAAGCAAAAATCCGTAAGTTCCTGTGTCCCGAAGCTCAATGGTAAAAGAATACTTAATACCAAGATCGTAGGCCCAGTCGTCTGAACCTCCAGGAGCTAAATCTAGGTGAGGAAGGAAGGACAGGTAAGTTACCTGAAACAAGAACTCCAGTTTTCTATTCAAAAGCAATCTTCTGATGCTAGCAAGAACATGCTGTTCTGGCTAATGTGGTAGTAGAGTCGTACTTACAAATCGTTTGTGCGCCAGGACCAGGTGTGTAAGTTTTCTTTGTTGTCCTCTTTATAGCTGTAGCTGCTTTCTTTGCCAGACTTTCCTGAAATTAAACAAAACATTCTTAGCTTTATAGCCTTGTGATAATATCTAATATGTGTGCAGTTAGATTTACTTACACTGCACTGTGTATCTCACAGTAGTGAAATACTCTTATAAAATGGTCTAGAAAACCCACAGAATGTAGCTGTAATTTTCATTATATGCCCATACTACAGCTGGCCTTTCTGCTGTAGCAGGGTAAAAAAATATAGATGGGACCTTCCCACTGCTTCAGGCAGCAAATGGTTGTCAAACTGTTCCCACTTGTCTCATATGTTTCCTTTTCCGCCACAATGTGATATTGACAATGTAATAATGACAATGTAATATTGACAAAAGCAGCAGAAAAATATTTTCATTGAGGAAATTCTACTCTTAAGCCATAAAGAAGACTTAAATGCCCAGGCTTAGTGCATCTCTTTCTGCTTTACAGGGAGGGAGCCACTAATGCATGATTACTGTTTACTCCCAATTGCTTTTTTTTTTTTTTTATTGCAGTATATAAACAAGTTTGTTTCAGGAAATTAAACTGTAACCAAGACAACGTAAGAATATATGTTGTTTGGAGTTGGTTTGTTCTGTATTTACATTAAAGTTTATTTACATTTAAACTTTTAAACTTTTTAAACATTTAAACTTTTTAAAGTTTATTTACATTAATTTACATTACATTTTAAATTTCTTCTTCTGAACACACTGGCACTAGTTCCCAGTGGAGATGCCGTATTGGACTGTCTGGGGTTTGTTTACTGAAGTAGGATGCTTCCAGTGCAGTAAGTCTGTACTGTTTACAGTCCTTTTGTCTATACAACATTTATTTTTTAAAATACCTTTTTTAAAAAGAAAATATGTTAAGTGATGTAGGAGATTCATGAGGTTGAAGAACAGTAAAAATCACAGCAGCGTGTGCAAATGTCAATCCTGTATCTTTATAAACTCCCTCACTCTCTGTCCTCGTGTCATATAGCACATGTAATGACCTCTCCACCTCAGGCATGTGCTGTCTTCCCATATGGCAAATCCCAAAGCCTGCAAACCTGCTTTCTGGTAGCCTTTACATGGTTTCTGTTCCTTTCTGACTGCTAGGCAGGAGCCCTTGCTGCAAATAAAATAATTTATTGCCTCAGCACTTGGTGCTTAGGAAACTGAAAGTGGGCTGGGAAGTGCAGGAAAGGGAATTCCTTGCTCTAGAGAATCTGTTGTCTTTGCATAAGAAGAATATGATTTAGTTGTCCACCTACTCTTATGGGTTGAATACTCTGTGTTAACAAATCCCATTTTAACCTGAATATCCTTTCCAGATCCAGACAAGCCCAAAGTTTTGTGGTCAGTGGGAAAAAACTTTTTGTCTTTTGAACTTTGTCTGTCTTCTAAGACAGCTTTTACTGTGTGATTTGGTGACTCAAGAAAGTAGAATTCTACATAAGCAGGATATGTTTTCCATCCTACCACTAGGATCATTTTAAGTAAGTATTCCTAGCAAAAAAAACCTTAATGAAAGAAGCAAGTGTCCACCAGAATGCCTCACTGCTTAGATATGTGAAGGATATTTTTCAGAGAAACACACCCAAGTAATTTCAGAGTTTGTGTAAATCTCACAACATAATCAGGAATTTGCACAAATATCTTTCCAAGGTGTCCAGAAAATCCGAGACCCTGCTCTTTTAGCATATTCTTCAACATATCAGGGGTTGTTGATGAAATAATAATCTGGAATAAATATTTGCATTTTTACATAGTCTCCAGAAGAATCTTGCTGACTTACATGCTGCTAGATCAGCCCAGGCTTCTTCAAGTTCTTAAGAACATCAAAAGAAGTCTCATTTCCTAATTCTTGATCCTCAGAGCACTGTGACTCCCTCATTGGAAGCCTAACTAAGCAGGGTAAACAGTTCTGAAATAAAAGTGAAACTCCAGGAGATGGGAAGACTTACCAGCTCCTCATGGTCTTTGCTTCTGTCCAAAGTGTAAGAATATGGAAACAACACCATCTGGGAGTAAGAGTGCATGGTTATGTAGGCTTTAATGACGTCTTTGTGATCTCTGACAAAGCGAGCCACTGCTTTCACTTCAGGCTCAGACTCTGGGTAGGGTCCGCAGTATATCTCGTGACATTCATGGTGAGATGCTCCCTTCCCTGCACAAAAAAGCGCACAGTGTTTCTCCTTAACTTCTTCCCTTCTGTATTTCTCTTCTTCTAATGAAAGCGTGGAGTATGATGCTAATACACAAGAAATCACAGAATCACACAGAATCATCTGGTTGGAAGAGACCTTTAAAATCATCGAGTCCAACCAGCACTGCCAGGGTCCCTAAACCATGTCCCACAGCACCACATCTACACGTCTTTTAAACACTTGCAGGGATGGGGACTCCACCACCTCCTAGGGCAGCCTGTTCCAATGCTTGACAACCCTCTCTGTAAAGAAATTTTTCCTGATGTCCAACCTAAATCTCCTCTGGCACAATTTAAGGCCATTTCCTCTCATCCTGTTACTTGTTACATGGGAGAAGAGGCCGCCCCTCACCTTGGTCCAAGCTCCTTTCAGGTAGTTATAGAGAGCGGTAAGGTCTCCCCTGAGTCTCCTTTTCTCTAGACTAAACAACCCCAGTTCCCTTATCTGCTCTTCGTAAGACTTGCTCTCTAGACCCCTCACCAGCTTTGTTGCCCTTCTCTGGACACACTCTAACACCTCAATGTCCTTCTTGAAGTGAGGGGCCCAAATCGTGGACTCCACCATGCTATGCAAATAACTCTCATGCTTGTGGAAATCAGTGCAAGCCTACAAGGATTTCTCACCTACAATACTCTTGAAAAAAAAATTGGAGAAGGTGAAAAAGAACAAAATTATTCAAAGACTGGATAAAAAGTCTTAGAGGAGAGAATGAATATGCTCCATTTAAATTCATCAAGAACAAGATTGTGAGATCCCTTCTTAAAAAAGGCAGTTCTAAGTGATTATTTAATCTCAAGGGAAAGCAAATTGCCAGTTGGAAGTTGAAGAAACACAAATCAAAATGAAGGTTTTTAAGAATGAAGAAAAATAGGCACTATAAGAAGTTATCAAGAAGACAACTAGGATTCATCATTTCTGCTGTCTTCAGAACAAGACCAAATAACTTTCTGGAAAGTTATTTTTTAGTGTTAAATGTCAACTCTTCATGCTTTCATAAATTTTGTATATTTTCCCCTTTGCTACTATCTGTAGTTTAAATGGACATTTTATCCTTAAATCTTAGTCAGGAATAAAGCTCACTGAGTACTTTAACACCTGGAAGACTTTATTCATCCCTGGGCATTGGAACACTGTAACAGAATTCTATTTAACAGAAATCTGTAATGTCATTTACATATGCAGAGTAGCAGCCCTGTAGAAGCAACACAAGCTATTATCATATAACACAAGAGAGAAGGAAGCATCTTCTGGTGCCAGTGATCTCCAGGGAAGATCAATAGCATGCCACAAAGTAATAGGGAGCATGTCAGGACCCCAAAACCACTTAAAATTTTGATATATGTAAGTTTTTAGAAATTAAAAGTTGCAAGGCATCGTACAGATGTATTCGGGTGGAATGTAGTTGTGATAGACAGAAAGACTAGGTCATAGGGTGGTACCTGGCTGTTGATGTTAAGAATAAACCTGTATTTTCATTCTTTCAACTGTTCCACAGGTACTGGAAGCCTCTTTATAATATCAATGGCTGAAAATAAATCCTCAGATAACCTGCACCCTTGTACGCCATAACAGAAGCGGCAGAAATAATGTAGTGAGGAGTGCAGGTGAGGGAGAAGTGGCGACAGACACTGAGTGTGAGGGACGCAGGCTGGGAGATGAGAAACAAAGTTACTGGAGCAAAGCGGGCTGTGCTACATTTAGTTTCTGGGAGATATATTTAAGCCTTAATGTTTCCAAAATGAGGGGAATGTCACAGACAGTCCATGAAAATTCATGCACATGAAAATAGAAACAATTCCTGGCATCTACGTGAAATCATGCAAAATTGGCAAAATGAGAATGTTAAACTTTACACTGTTTTGCACAGAAATTAGTACTGTCCCAGGAAAAAGACAATAAAGAATAAGTTGGCTGGCAATCTTGGATGTGTTTTCTGATGCTTTCCTAAATTCACCATCATACTGAGAACAGGCAACTAAGGAAATAATACAGAAAATGCAGAGAGAAATTTAAGTCCATGTTCCAGACAAATTTAGTTCCACAGAGCAGATTTCAAGTTAGTGCATTGTTTTAGTGGAGCAATTTTCTTTTTTTTTTTTTGTAAAAAAAGAAAAATGTAAGTTATCAGTGCATTTAATATATCTTGCTCTTCATAAAAACCACGAGGGCTTTTTTCATGAAGTTGTTAGCAGATGAAGAGGATGAACAGATAAACATGGTGGAACATTTATAATTAGATACATAGAACTAAAACCTGGAATTTTGCAGTGGCATGAAGTGTATTCACAAGCAAATCTGAAGGCAGTGGAAGTCTGAACATTTGGCACCCCTGACAAGAACCATTCTCTGTTTATAAGGATGTGAGTAAAGATTAAATTGCAGATTCCCATGAATTTGTGGTCATTTTCCAAGAGCATAATTGTGTTATTGTATTCAGTTGACACAGCTAATCATAATTACAGCAATATTATAAAATTCTAAAACTCCAGCTTGTCTTCCCTGAGGATCCTGTTGAACTCATGGTATTTCACTCAGCTACAGCAATAGTGGGGATTCTGTAGTTAAAATATTCTGGATCAAATCTGTTCAACCACCACGATCAGCTGCTGATGTATCTGAATCTTAAAAACAGTATTTTATGCTAGTTAAGTAAAACAGCATTTTGCTTTTCAGCATTTTACTGACTATATAACTAAAAGAAGTAGAGCCTGGTTATCTGTTTAAGTTACTGTAAGCACCTGACTTCAGTGCTTAGATTCATCTGTACATTCTTTTCTCTCCAATGACCCTGCAGAGTGCTGAGGCTTCTGGCTTCTATGTTTTCAGCCATGTCTAAGACAGGAGCTGAGCGTGGCTGAAAATGGTATGAATACTTCCCTAGTTACTCCAGATGTTCTGGTTTTGCCCTGTAAGAAGGTGTACATTTTGTCCGAAGACTGACTGACTTAGAGAAGAAGCACTTTCTTGGATCTACCTGTATTCTTCTGCTCTTTGTAATGTAGAATAATTTCTCCACTTCAGAAGTTGTTCACCACCAAAAATGCTTGACAAGTTGAATGCACTATGTGATATAACCTTTCCCTGAAATTAGTGTTTGCATCACATAGCTTTTTGCTGTTATTCCTTCAGACTTATCCAAGTTATCCAAGTTTATGACATGTTGATACTGAATACTGCTTTTAGATCTATGTGTTTGATCCCCATCTTCATCATTTTGTCCCTCAAAAAATTTATGGATGGTAAACAAGAATCCAAGCATCTTTGGTTCAGTTTAGCAATGGACTGAAATGGCTGAAAGCCATACAGGACATTAGTGTCAGTACTGAGGGAAGCCAGAAATGAGCTATAGGATAACATTTCAAGATAGCTGTTCTGCAGAGGAATTAATAGTTGTCAAGTACTAAAGCGCCTGCAGGTAAGTAAACATGATATAGCCTTGACAACAAACAGAGAGCCAAAACATCTTGGTCAGCCAGGCATTACTGAAGGGTGTCCAAGGTGATCCGTTCATACAACATGGTGGAGCATCTACTCAACTGGATGGTGCAACAGACCTTGGATGATGGGCAAGGACTACCTCTTCCCTCTTTCCTCCTTCCCACCAATAACCTGCACCAGGTATGCCATGGTGTGATGCAAGGGGTAGGACCCAGGGTCCTAGTCCCCCTCTCTCTTGCCATCATGCTAGGAAGAGAGGTTGGTCCCCAGTGTGGCACCTGGGGAGGAAAAATCCTGAGTCCCAACAAAAAGCGTCTCAAGTTGGGGAAGTGTTCACCCTGTCATAACAGAGATATTCATTTGCATTTGTCTTTATATCAACTTTGTGAAATGGTAAATGAAAATGTTTTCAAAATGAAGAATGTTAAAAACTTAAAGTGAGGCAGAGGTACAAGAGGAAGGAAATTATGTCATACCACACCAGCCCGCATCAAAATTCCTGTTCATGTCAGTACCGATGCACCTGCTGTTACCGTGCGATGAGCGGCTCTTTCTCCACAGCCGATTCTATGGAAAGAGACACACAGACCATGTTCAAGGAAAAGCCTGAGAACAGCAATGCACCATCTCACTGGTTAAATGTGACTTCCCACTTGTGCCTCTGCAGGTCATGTGCCAATGAAGAGGCAAAGTGCTAAGGAGGATTATAAAACCATCATCTGATTGCCAGCAAGGCTGGATGGTAAAAGGAGATGTTCGGTAGCATAAGAAGTGGTCATATCTGGTTTGATTTCAATGGATTTAGGCTGTGGAAGGAGGGGAGAAGGCATTCAGTTTGTCCTGGTATGTGCGTATATGCAGAGTTATCCAAATGTGAGCCAAGCTGGGTTGAAGATTGAATGCGTAAAAGGGTGGAGGAGATTTTTTTAACTTGAGTGAAAGATCTGAAAATAAAAAAAAAAAATCTCAATGGCTTGGAATTTCCAACGAATAAATAAAATCCTGAACAAAAGATGCCTGTTGTACCTTCGTTTTTTTTAGACAAAAAGTACTGGGAGAGCAGGGCTGCCTTGCAGGAGGAAGGGGTGAGTTATGGCTGTGCCCTCTGTGATGCAGCACACTTCTCAGTGTTTGTAACCTTGCTGCTGAAGGCTGACACAGGCATTCCCTGGCATCTGGAAGTATGAAAATCCCAGGATGAGATTCTGTCATTTCCAAATCCATTTCCAGCATCTTGGAAGACACAGAGGTACTGGAGGTCAAATGCCAATTAGTTGCAGTATTTGTTGTGGTTCAAAGGTTGAGGTTGTGGTTGAGGCAGAGATGCAGAAATTGCAAGTACAGATTAAGACCTTGAGCCTGCCGTTCCAGGATGGAAATGGTGCCCTGAGCATGCACACCGATAGCTCCCATGAGCAGCACATCAGTACATTGCACAGCCTGTCAAAAAGCTCTACGTACAGAGGGGTGGCTCCATGTGTACGCATAGCCATCCACATTCACCACAGGCATGACGTAGAAGTCAAAGTGCTCCAGAAGTGTTGTCATGATCTGATCTCTCTCACGCACATGGATTGCCTGTAAAGCACAGGGGACACTTACCAAAAGCATTTGCCATAGTGGTTTTCTTACCTTCCTAGGAAATAATTGTGCAGTTATCAGACCAACCTAGCTCCTGAGAGAGGTGCATCGCATCACAGAAATTGCTAAATAGCAAAGCAGCTCTTTGGTTAGAAGTGCCAGGAAGAGAATAGGAATCCAGCTGTTAACAGTCAGTCAGATACACTAAAGTCCGTTTATGTTCATGGGTGGTCATGAGATAGAGTTGAAGCCTATTAACAAGCAGGTTTGAGCTTTTGCTATGTGTATGAATGACAGGAACCCCCCCCTTCCACCCAAAATACCACAAAAAATAGCATAAAATTAAGCAAGACCAAACATAAAAAGTATCATTTCAAATGGCTGCTGTACATAACATTATTTCTTCTGGTTGCATTGTGAGTTCCATGCACTCGTATGCCAAAAGCCAGTAACATCTATACTGGTAATTTTGCCTCACAGCCTGTTTTGAAGGCTTTAGTGATGCTTAACCTGTTTGTTGATCCATGACATAAATTTTAACTTAAATAAGTGGTTTTGTTACTATTAGAATGGACTAAGTTCTTAATAATATCTTTTCTTTATGACTTACTTAAACCACCTTCTTCCATTTTAAATCCTTCCTAGTTTTCCTCAGGCAATGGACTTTCTGTGACTAAGTGAGAAATGTCAGTATTTCTACAATCTGAACGACAAAATTAAGTGATGAAGAGTGGACACACTATAAAGAATCCCTAGGATTTTTAGAGAGAGCTAGTGATTTTAATGTGTGTGTGCAGATGTGTCTTAATGGCAGGTTTTTAAAATGTTACTTCACGGAGTGATAGAGAAATAAAATTTTAATTTAAAACATGTAAATTAGATCAAGGGGATGGAGAAGCTAAATGTTCAGCTTGTTACTTTGGAAAAATGCTGCAGGGACATGTCACTGGCAAGGTGGCAGCACAGCTGGTAATTATTTGGAGCACCATGAAAAGGGCAAATGCTTTTCTCTTGAAGGCTGTGATTTTCATGAGGTCACGAGGTACACTCAGCTGTGTCTGTCCCTAACTTCTGCAATATCCTTTCAAATGTTATTGAGGATGGAAATAAACACATTTCTTACTATGTAGTTCCATCATAGCCAAAATCATAATTCGTGTTTCAAGGACTCATCTACGTTGTTTCTCTGGCTACAGTACCAGTGATTGTGAAGTCTCAATCTCATCTAGCTTATTTTTACTGTGAACATTACTTCTGTAAAAAAGTAACAATAAATGATATCTCAGGACATTAGCTGAGCAAAGTGGGCAACCTTGTCTGAGCCAGAAAGGCCTTTGGAGCCTTTTCCTGGTCCATACCAGGAACTGGGTCAGCAACTCAGCATAATGAGTTGAGAAGAGACACCTTAAATTCAAAAAGATCAAAGCAACATACATCAAGATCCAGGTGCAAACCATGGATGTTTTATCTTTTGGTGTACCTTTGTTCACTATCCTGAGCAGAGTAGATATGAAAGATACTGGAGATCAGATGTGATCATTGGTCTGTGGCTGCACATCAAGGGTGGTTTGGCTAAGCCCATACTACAGATTCTTCCCATGAGTGATTTACGAGTTTCCATGAACTGGCGTACTCTGTGTGTGGCTGCCAGTTGTTGGTCATGTTCTAGAGGTCTGAAATGGGGGTGTCTCTAGCAGGCATGGTACCATTAGAACAAGGTGGGTTGTGTGGCCTTGTCCTCTGAATGAGGCATATACAGAGAAAAAGAAGAGTACAAATAGAAAATGCAGAGGCAGGAAGCAAAAGACAAGTAGCAGCAGAGATAGCAGCAAATGATAACATCACAGCAAGTGCTAAGCAGGGACTGTTGGTGTGAATGCTGGTGTGGAACTGTGCCGTGCCTGGAGCAGGCAAGTATGGGCTACCTATGGCTCTAGAAAGGCCTATAGGGAAGAGCCAAGGGTTGTAGAACAGCTTGAGCTCACTTTGAGTGTCCTCTGACCTACACCAGCCAGTGCCAGCTAGAGTAATATGGGCATGAGCCACCACGGGCTGCAGGACCCAGAGCCAAAATCGTTTTTTTGATCCACATGGCAGTATAGACATAGCCCTGGTAGATTACCAAACACTTGCTCTTCCTGGCATGCCCTCTCCATACCTGACTGTTCATGCTTGTAAACATCTCTGTTGAACTTGCTGCACGTACTTTCAAGTTTCTTTTATACTTGAGTATACTCAATCAACATTACATGTTGATGACTTCTTTCCCCATCTCCATTCTCAACCATGAGACAGATTTCACCCCTTGAATCTACAGAGTATTACAACAAATCATCAAGTACATCTGAGCTCTTTTGCATTCAACCAATATGACTTCCTCTCTCACACCCACCCATCCACCTCCATTTACTGACACACACATACGTGCACGCACACTCACTGCTACATATGGAGCTTAGTAACAAATCCCATGTGTTGGTGTTGTGCAAGTAAACGGATTAAGACTTTATAGAGCTTAGAGCACAGCTGGGCATAAAAGATAAATGACACGAAGATTTTTTGCTTTGCTTTGAAAATGGTAGTCGGATGTGATTAGCTACTCACATGGCCTATGAACCACAGGCAGAAAGCAGGAGAAATCCATTCTCTAGCGTGGATACCACAGTCAATCCATATGGCACTTTTGGGTGTTTCCTGGCTCTTAGAAAGCTGGCAAAAGGGAGATTGTATTAAAATGTCAACATTGTAGGGTGGACCACATAGAAGTGGAAGTGCAAAGGATAACCAAGCTGGAAGAAGCAGCATCTGTCACACAGAGAGAGCTTAGAGTGGTCCTGAGCCAGGATCCTGCTGCTGGTTATGTTCTCGTACAGTAAGAGAGCCTTTATTCAGACTACTTGCAGCAAGCTTCTAACATACACACTAAGACTACAGCAAGACCCGAGGTCAAGTGAGTAGACCAGCAGCTATGTGGGGCAACAAACTAGGCTAGATTCATAGTCAACAGAGGAGGGTATCCACCATGCCAGTGTTTCATGCCTTTGGATGATGGCCTGGGTGTGATAAGTTCTTTGTGACCCACAAGGAACCTAGTATGGTCAAATTACCTTTGCAAAGGTAATGCACCTTTGCAGAAAAACTTAAACTTCTACACAAAACACAAAAATATGCATATAGATTTAAGGAAGTGTTCCAGCCAAACCCCATCCCTTGCTTATATTAGTACTTGGAAAGTTTTTGCAGTAAGTCACAGCTGTACCTTCAGAACATAAAGTGGTCGTTTTTCGTATGATGATCCAATATATATTTTCTGGAGGAGATCAGAATGGTCTTTGACTACTTCTTCCATCCAATGATATATCTGCAAGCATGAAGTTAGTAAAGAGATCTCCCTATTGTTTTCCTTCGTCCCTGAAAGTGGTCTAGACTTGAATTCATTCTTCCTCCCCAAATCTTTCCTCTCTAGCTGAAGGGAAAGAAAAACTAGCAATTCAGCCCACTTTCCACTTGCCCAAGTCCAATTTCTCTTAAAGCAAACAGTAAGACACAGTCACAACACAGTCCAAGTATTACCCTGAAATGCCTATTTCATTCTGTTTGGTTAAATTATTATTGTTTTAAAATATTTTTATATTTTAAATATTATCATTTTAAATATTTATAAGTTGCTTTCTGACTTCATTTTGCTTCAGTATTGACTGCATTTGAATGGCAGTTTGAGGCAATTCAATGTATGAGAGATTTTGTCTTGTTCATCTTTCTCTATGAAGGCATTTCAATAAAGACAACTCTCAGTGGTTGAGCAGTACAGCAGTAATTGTTTACATGTTGATGACTTCTTTCCCCATCTCCATTCTCAACCATGAGACAGATTTCACCTCTTGAATCTACAGAGGATTACAACAAAAATATCTTACTTCTTTCATCGAATGGTAGTTTTCATAATATGATGAAGATCTGCGTGGGTTGACTGTGTCATTGATAGTCTGTTTTTCAATAAGTTCTTGAACATTTGCCATTGAGACTCTGAATAGTAAAGAAAGAACACAATTTCCTATTAAATAAATTACAAACGACTTTACAGAAACATTCATGACGACAAATAAAAAATACTCACTTGTACTGGATGGTCAGTCGCCTTAACTGACCTTTTATACTATTTATGCTGGATGCCCTGACATAGAAATGGACTTCTCTGTCCTTATTGATGTTTTCAACCACAACAGGTTGCCAGAGAATGACCTGCAAAGTTTCCAAAAACATTTTTTTTTTTCACTCGGGAAAGAAAAAGTTTACTTGCTAACATTTAGTATTTCGAAAATAATCAAAGCACATGTTTTTAATTTAAAAGACGGCTTGTAACAAGCAGTTTAATATTCCCTGTGTTGCGTTATAGCATTCTGCTACTGCTGGAAGTGAAACGTGTATTTAAGAAACATTTATAATGACTTCTGTGCATGAATTCATAAATCAAAAATAAAGACAGGAACATAGCCTTTTCTGAGATGGTATTTCTAGTGTAATAGATATGTTTAGCTGGTTATTATGTTACATGTTTTCAAGTCTTCTGAGAGTTATTTTTCCCTGAGGATATTTGGAGAATTAATGAAGATCAGGCCAGTCTTTGTAGTTTTTGTATGCACTGATGACTTTGATGTGGGAGGAAATAAATGCCAGAAGGGATTCGAATATATGTCAAGTTGAAGCAGCAATATGGTGATCAGAAATGGGAGGAAAACAAGAAAATTAGAGTTTTCTTGGTAAAATTGAATCTTTTGCAATAATAAACTCAGAACCTACATATTCAACAAAAGACTGAAACTTTAGAAACAATAATACCAAAAGATATGGGGGTGACAGTAAGCAGAAAATTAGACATAAATTTACAATGTGGAAAAAGGTGAATGTAATTCATGGAGCACTTTTGAAGACATACAGTGTGGAGTTTCTAGACAACAGAGTTTGTTTTTTTTCCTTTCTGGTGCAGCTGCACCAGGAGTGTTAAATTCAATTTAGTGCATCAGGCATGTGAACTGTTGTCCTGGGTTCAACATGGAGGAACCGTTGCATCTTTTAATTTAAAAGATGGCTTGTAACAAGCAGTTTAATATTCCCTGTGTTGAGTTATAACATTCTGCTACTGCTGGAAGTCAAACGTTGATGTTTCCGTCGCATCCTTTTGGTACGGGGGAAACAACCCCCCTCCTCAAACCGTGACAACTGTTTAGCTCACTCAACTATTACTCACTGTCAGAGAGTAAATGTCTGCAAAATCACACGGAGAACTCATCCATGCTTTTATTCAAGACTTTGGAACAATAAATGGTAAAATATTTGGACTGTGCATATATCAGTGCAATGTGTTAAACAAGTGGCTGAGCTGGTCTCACTGTAGCCGTATGAGACACTATCGGCAGGATAGCAACAGTGTCGCATGGCTCAGCATTGTTTGGAAAACCCACCCCAGAAACAAGCTGGATGCTTAGCTTGCCAGCCCCAATTTCCCTGTTGCCTTGGCTAGCCTGCTCTCTGTGCTGACAAGCACCAGTTCAGATTTAGCTTCTCTTTGGCATAGGTGTTCTTTGAATTGAGAGTAAGGAAAAGTAATGAACTCTGGACTGAAACAGCTGAGGTGGCAGAGGGGGTACATGGGAAACTTGGATAATGCTTTTGATAATGATTATTGGTCTATTTATCCATCACCAGCAATGGTCAATACTGCCCTAGGGGCAGCTACAAAAGACTGGTTTAGGTGTTCCTGTGTCCGAGTCTTCTGATGGATGCTACATGCCATGTGTGTGCTGTAAGAACAAAGCATGTCCTTAGTTTTAGGTTTTTGCTTTCCAACTTTTGCAGGAGTAGCACCTATATTTTTTCTTGTAAGATGCTAATTTTCAATTGCTGCTTTTTTGCTATATTGTAACCATTAAAATTTGTTGGGAGGTACGGGTTGCATCTTCCCTTTCCCTTTCCCTTTCCCTTTCCCTTTCCCTTTCCCTTTCCCTTTCCCTTTCCCTTTCCCTTTCCCTTTTCCTCTCCCTCTTCCTTTCCCTTTCACTTTCCTTTTCTGCTTTCCTTACCTGTTGACTTTCCTTCTCCCCTTACCTGTTGCCTTTCCTTCTCCTGTTTCCTTTCACTTTTCTTCCTATAACTTGCCCACTTCATACCCATCGGGAAAAAATGGTCAGTTTATAACCCTTGAAAAATGTTCAGTTTGCATATTCACATAAGTGACTTGGTAGAAACCACCATGTACTACTTCTGCACTGAATATATTGCAGCTGTTCTTCATGACTTCATGGGGCTCCTGTGTACAAGAAAGTGAAGAATGACAGTGCTGAGGAAAAGATGAAACAAGGGAGAATTATTTCGGTACAACAAAAGGAGACAGATACGGAAGTTGACTTGTGAAGGTAGGAAAGAGCAAGGAAGGTTATCAAGGTTTGTGAGAACTGAAGGGAATCACCGAATCATAGAATCATTTTGGTTGGAAGAGATCTTTAAGGTCATCAAGTCCAGCCATTAACCCAGCACTGCCAAGTCACCACTAAACCGTGTCCCTCAGCACCACATCTACATGTCTTTTAAATACCTCCAGGGATGGGAACCCAACCACCTTCCTGGGAGCCAGTTCCAATGCTTGACGACCCTTTCTGCAAAGAATTTTTTCCTAATATCCAGCTTAAATCTCCCCTGGCACGACTTGAGGCCATTTCCTCTTGTCCTATGGCTTGTTACTTGGGAGAAGAGACCAACCTCCACCTGACTGCAACCTCCTATCAGGTAGCTGTAGTGAGTGATAAAGTCACCCCTGAGCCTCCTTTTCTACAGACTAAACAACCCCAGTTGCCTCATTCACTCCTTGTAAGACTTGCGCTCTGGAAGGATCTAGAAGGATCAGAAGGATCTCAAAGG
>NW_010396012.1:15139-26124 GCF_000710305.1 Buceros rhinoceros silvestris
TCGGAAGATGCTAGTAGGGACAGCAGAAGACTAGTAGAATTTTGGCATGGATATAAAATCAATAGGAGCCAAGAAAGACTGAGCATAGGCTCATTAAAAGCTCTCAGTCATCTGAGACACATTCTCAATCATCCTGTACATTATGTTGGTCAAGGCAATGGTTACATCTTTGTTGCAGAGTGTTGGCTTCAATCTGGGATGGTGTCAGGGACAAATGCTTTTGAAGAGGAAGGGATGCCTCATTTTAATTAATAAAAGATAGAAGTAATTAAGAAAAAATTACTTAAGGGATTTTTGTCTTCTAAATGCTGCTTTAAGAAAAATATCACAAAAATCCAAGCTAGATCTTCAAAGCTGTGCAAGTTTTATAGGTCAAGATTGCATTGGTCTAAAGTGCTGAGGTTCTCTATTAAATATATTTCTACTTACTGTGTGTTGGTGCTTTGCCAGTTCTGCAGTGTCTCAATACTCAAAATCAATTGCAGAAGTCTGAGCTCTGATGTAATGCACTACTATAACATTATGAAGGAGGCGAGTCCTCATGTAAAACAACAAGTAGCGAAGCAATAACAACCAAGCATTTTCTGAGTTGCTGTAGCAGGACAAGTGAATGAAAGTGGTCTAAATCTTTCTCGGGGTGGAGGGATGGGGGGAAGGGGAGGTCGAACAGTACTAGTGCACTTTGGGGAAAAATTAGGCCAAGAGACTAGAGACAGAGGGATGTGTTTACCTCAGTGGTGTTCAGTAAATCCTGAAGGGCTTCAACCTGTTCGTCTGTTTGTGGGAGAGCCCACAGAACTTCATCCCTGAAAAACAAGGGTGTTGTTTTTTACTAGGTAAAGTAGTAACTAGGTAAAGCACAAGTACTTGAAACTACTCTAGGTCAGTAGCTGGCTGCAGCAGAGCAGCAGGCTTGGCCTTTCTTGTCTTCCCTGGCTGCCTTGAACTCAAAGAAAATTCCAATAGTGAAGATGATGAGCCCTGTTCCAGCCTCTGCTTCTGCCAATCAGGAAAATCCATGAAAGAAGTGTTGAAGGGCTTTGGTAGCCAGTATCTACTGCTGGACTCTGAGATCACTCCTGGAAGTGCAATAGCAACCAGTCTCAGCTAATCTGGAATGCAGAGCACCAGTGGAAAATTAGCCTAGACTAGGAAGACAGCTCAGCAGAGAATAAACCCTCCCACTCTGGCAAAAGCCAAACGTGATGTTTTGTAGATGTGCAGAGGCTGCTACCATGATCATTCCTACTCCAGTCTAGGTTTTCTGATCTTCTCATTTCTGTCCCTCTGTCAGGTATGGTTTCATTTGGTCTATACCACTGCCCTTGCCCTTTTTGCCTGGTAATTCATATTCCCCTTCTACTTGAAACCTATGATCCAAACATGAGAAGGCATTTCCCAGTTACTCCATGCCTGACCCCACCATCAGTGACAGAAGTGAAATTAACTTCCTGGAAAGAAGAAATACCATTTGCATTTAAATCCGCTCTGATCTTCAGTGTCCTGCAAGCCACGTAGGTCAAAATTGCACAGGGTAGATAATTAACGTAATTTGTGTGTGTGTGTGGAAGGAGGAGACTGAGGGGAATGTCAGACTCCTATTTCCATTTTCTGGGCTGGGGTGGCTCTCGACCGTCTAGGCATGTGGATTTGGTGGCAGTGCATAAACCAGGCACTGTGGAAGTCCCTGCCAGCCCTGTCTGCAAAGACTGTTCTGGACAAGAAATAGGCAGGGCTCTCAAAACTGGTGTTTTCAAGCTGCATAACAAGATTGTCACAACTCATTGTCGTGACTGATTTCAAGCAGAGACCCGACAACTTCTGGCAACCAGGTGATTCATCTTTTCTATTTTTAGCCAGGCTCCAAGCAATCATTGTTGTTTCTCATGCAGAACCAACAATATGCCAGCCCTATTTTTGCCCCCACCATCCATTTGACAGAGCATCAAAAAGCAATCAGGGATAGGCAGAGTTGACAATTTGCCTATGTCTCTAGGCAAGTCCACTCCAAAGCATGTGTTTCTGTCTACATTAGAAGTGAATTTGTCTTCTTCTGTCTGGGGAAGTCTTTACACAGGGGAGATCAGAAAAGGGTGGTTGCATCTGGTTTTGTCCTATGATTCCCACAGGCCTGCAAGTACCTTAATGAGGAAGCTGGTGTGTACCTGTACCATACCATTTTTGCATGAATTTTTCAGCTGAGTAGGGTAAGTACTGAACAAGTGGTAGTTAGCAGCTATTCCTCTATAGCTCTTGTTGAAAGGACCTGAATACACTGACAAGCTGATCCAAGTTCTGCCCTTGCTCTTGTAGTTAAGTTTCACATGGGTAGTATTAACAGCTGAAATTGTAGTTGTTTGGCTTCTCAGCTCCTCTGCTTCAGTTTGACATTGTAACCTCTTTCATCTGTCTTCTGCCCCACTCCTGTTAGAAAATACCCAGACAAAAGCTCTAATTATTGCTTTATACCCATCTCAGAAACAACCCTCCATCCCCAGTTTACTTGCCCTGCCTGCTGCCCTGGTACAGCTGAACGTGTTCATCTTGAACACACCTCTTTTCTTTCACCTTCTGTCCTCATGTCGTGGTTGCCCTTCAAGTTTGTCCATAAGAAGATCCCTCTCGTTCCCCTTCTCCAACATTCTGCCAGGGATCCATGGGACTCTTAACGCTGTTCTCCATCTCTTTTTCCTCTCCTTTTTACTACTGGGTAAATAGAAGCCCTGCTGCTATCCCCACACTACAATACTCAGGTCTTACCCTGTAGCTGTGACAGGGTGAGTGGGATGCATTACAGTTCATTTTAGATGCTTTTGATATCTTCATCTGAGCTAGGCACCGTCTTAATAAAGAAACAAGCACTTTCAGGGGCTAGTTAACCTGAACTAATTTAGATGTGTGTGCTGAACTGGAACGAATTATAACCTAAATATGCATATTTTTCTGCTCTAGCTGGAGGAGGGGACTTGTTTCCATGCAGAACTGTGTAGAAATCCCATAGTCTGATCAATCCTATCCAGGGGCGCTGGCCTCAATCTCACAGACAGACATAAATCAGTGCCAGCTTTCTGCAGGCATCTCAGTCTCTTCATCCCTCCTCTCCATTGCATTTCTCAGTCGCTAGGAAGACCATCAGCATCAGGCCCACCAAAAATAAGGCGTCAGCCTGGACATGTCTCCCCATCCTCACAGCCTGGCTGCATTTAAATCTTGCATGTGCTTTCTAACAGCTGAATGTCTTACCCTGGCTCTCAGCAGGTGGTGTAACTAGGTGCTGCCAGTGTCTTCTCCTGTCCTCCTAGACCATGTAAACTGTCTGCCTGGAGTACAGATGTCTACCTGTGGTCTCTCTCTTCTCCCGCTTTCGTGGCTCTCCAGCAGCCTTTAGCCTTGTCCTTTCCCTAGAAGTGAGCTAGGTGTCTTTCCAGGGCCATCATCTCTTCCACAAATCTCACAATGTTCAGAGGTTTTTTTAGAGGTCCAGATGTAGTAATCACGCTGTAACCTTGCAAAGGGAATCTTTATACATGACCGTTAAATCCTCCAACACTAGCACTCAAATAAAAGTTGAAGTCAGATTTATCACCTTTAAAATCTCACTCTTTTAGCCATTTTCCTGACCGGGGCTGGGAGGGTTAGACTTGTGCTTTCCAGTGGGAAATGCTGTATTCTTCTGTATTCTTCTGTCAGATAGTCTGTTTTATTTAAACATGAAATAAATGAACCTTCAAGTAGCACAGAGCAATAATCCTCCCCTGAATTCACCTAAAAGCTTGTTTAACTGCTCCCCTCTGTGACACTCGCACCTCTGTAGCAATCCACCACCAAATACAATGGCAACACAGAGATGAAAGATCCTCTTTTTAAGGCGTAAACTCAGTGGTGTTCACCTGCCACTGGCATGTGGTGAGAAGTCACAGAAGGGCTGTGAGACATAATTTGCTACTATTTGTGTAGGTATTTCAGTCCTGGCAGCAGGTTGTGTTTAATCGTGATTCCTGTAGGTTGTTCAGCTTGCTTAATATCACCACAGGAGGGGCTTATCCTTTTGGATCTACCTATTGAAACATTTCAGATTTTAAACCAGCAGATTTTAAACCAGTACATGTAAAAAATAAAAGCACTTTGCCTATCTTCATCTCTGACATATGTTCTCATGTTTTAAGAAAGCATTTGGTTTCAGGGCATTTCTGAAGTTTATTGATAGGTAACAGTAAAGCTGCTTCTGAAACATTGTACGAATTCCAAATGGTTATTCAAAAATGATTTATGACTGGAAAAACAATCATAAAAGCTGCCTTAGAAAGAAAACAGATTGTTAGCACTTTCTGAAATGGTTTCTCTTTCTACCTCAAGAAGTAATTCATTTAAGATCTTGTTTTAAGGCAAATGAAGCAAATTATTTTTTCCCATTAAGTTTCAGAATGCCCTTTATTGGCATTCGAAAGCACTGAACGAACAGAATTGATTTGCACTTAGACCGAAAATAGGAGTTTTAATGTGATTAAAAACATAGGATTTATGGATGCAAAGAGGACTTGGAATAATTTCGTTTCCTCCACCATCTATATGTTAAATTGAACCACATATCCAATTACAAGAGCAATAAATAAATGTCAACCTTTGCCAAATGTTTTCTTATGCAAGTTGGAGTCATTGTGCCTCAGTATTTTCCCTGTCCCTCTCACACACTGAAAGCCCAGTAGCAGCAGCAGCAGCTGTTTACCTTGGAAGAGTGAAGACATGCTTCTCTTGAATCCAGATAAACAGCACAAAAAAGAGCAGGTAAATCTTCATCTTCGTGGCATCCACAGTGAAACCAAATGCAATTGTTAAACCGAGGGTTCAGAACCCACATTATTGATTTCAAAAATGTTATTTAAAGAGTGGTTAAAATTTAATACTGTCTTTCACATTGCTCCCTGGGGAGGTCCTGCTCATATAGATGTCATCCGTCTATGGAAGGATGACGTTTTGGACATTTTCGTGTTGGCAAGTCACTTTGTCATCTCAGCTTTTGTGTCATTTCGTTGCGTCTACAAACCACAGATAGAAGAAAGAACACCAATCACAAAGTTCAGCAGTGTGCTCAGCATTCAGCACTCCTATGGCACATCACAGCCAAGCATGAAGCTGGGTGAGGAGAGTGGGAATGAGTTTATTAAGTCAAAATGGAAAAATCCTGAGCAGGAAACCTTCTTTCGCTGGTGTTTGCTAGCAGAGAAAAAGACAAGCAAGTGGGACGTGATACTTGCTATTGAGGGCAGTTCCTCTAGTTCAGGTTGGAGGACATGGTCTCTGTCTTCCGCAGCTGACTCTACCTCTTTGCTTAACACTGAATTCAGCCAAGGATTTCAGACTGCATGTGCTGCTCATGTCCTCTCTTGTGTGATGTTCTGGCATCCAGGTATTTTCCATATGTCCTACTCGGTTAGTAGCTTTTCAAGGAAAAGTACCAGTGACTCTTCTGTCATCTCATTATTATTCATTTCTGCATGCCCCAAGACTTGCCTCCCATATTTCTATTCACAGTTGTCCAGACAGGACAGGCAGAAAAGCAGAATGAATTTGACATGTCCAGAATAGGTGATCTCTGTCTATGTTCTGTGGTTGAACAGTAGGTCCAACTTGGCTAGGACACAGCTCATTATCATGGCCCAAGTCCTCTTCTTCCATGCACCGACATGGCAGGTCCAGGCATAGCACTGGCTTGAGAACACCCCCATGGCAGCCTTATGCAGAGAAGAACTGCTCATTTACATCTCCAGCATCATATCCACCCTAATGTTAGCTCTTGGTTGAGCAGATCATATAGGTGCAGAATGAGAAAACCAAACCTGCTGTCTAATAAAAAAGATTTTTCACGTGAGTGGTCCCCAGAAACAAAACATTGTTTTCTTCCAGAGGGAATTCATTCCAGAAGAGGACCAAGGAGTGAATCAACATATGCGCAATGGGGACACCAGGGAGCCAAGACCTCAGTGTGAATGGGGGAACTAAACTGTTTGACGCTGTAGGCGAAGCTTAGGGTTATAGCTATACAGGCAGGTGAAAAACAGCTGGGAGCAAGCCCTGGAGGTAAAGTTAGGTAACATGGACTGGCCTGCATCCACCAATCTCCTCTAAAACACCTCTGGAGTGGTTCTGGCTTAGAGCCAGTGCTCCAGTTAGTCAGGCAATCAGGGCTTCAGTGTTCAAGTTTAGTTTTGACTCTTTTTTATTTAGGATGGCAGACCTTCCCTAAGAAGCCAGACAGTTAAGTTTTAGGTAGCTGAAGTCAGCTGAGGTGAATCATGCTTCCCAGCAAGTACTGTGGGGTTAACACTGAAAATCCCCAAATTGGAGCCGAGCTTAAACCAGGCATCAAAGGGAAAGAAAAAAAAAAAGACTCATGGGAAGCTAAACCAGTGACAACTTACCTAGATTTTGTAGTTTCTATTTTACCTTTTCTAGATGTTATTCAAACAAATAGGAAGTTCTGGTAAGGTACAGAGGCCATTCCCAGCCAGGGCAGTGGGGAGCACTTTGCCCCAGGGGTTGATATTTAAACCACTAGTGCAGATGCTCTTCCCTCATGCAGGTCAAAGGAAGCTGCCAACAAAGGATAAGATACAGGAGACAAATCTTGGTCATGCAGGCACACTTTCATCTGGAAAAGCCTGATGCATGGATCTGCTAAGATAGGTTTAACAGAGGAGATATTGAAAAACCTGATGGAGTGGGGTTTCTGGTAGCAAAGGAAAGGATCGTATTTCTCTATGTCTTAAAGTGTTTGTTAAGTGGGAAAAGGGAACACTTTCTGCTGTCTACCTGAGAAGAAAGTTTTGGACAAATGGTAGGTGTCAGACATTTTTGTATGTTGGTTGCTTTTCCTGTGGGATTTCTGCCTTGTTACAAAGAGATGGTTCACACGCTGTTTGAAAGCAGCTGTTTTCCTACTTGCTTTTTGGTTTCTGGTATGCACTGGAAACATTTCACACACACACAAAAAAGGAAAAAAGTGGATGTCTGAGGAAACTAAAGGCACTAGAGGAAATTGAATGACAAGCCAGAGTCTTCTGGTGATTAAGGCCCTGCACAGGTTAAAACACAATAAATGTAACAATAAATGTAAGATGAAAGATCAAAAAATAAACAAAAAATAAAACGGAAAATGTCACAGACCAGGAGGCAAAAATGTATATCTCATCTCCATGCATCTTGGTTACCTGAAAGTCTCAGAAGTCCCACAATTCAAGGTACGACACAAACCCATTGCCTCTCAAGCGTGTGCTGGACATTGCGTGTTTGGATCAATCACCTTTCTGCTTTATTTCCCTTCCATTAGTATTTTATCAATGCAGACAACATTCTCCTCACGGTCTTTGGTCACTGTTCTTGGGTGATTAAATGACAGCTGCACACCCACTGCAGCTCCTAACCCTCTCTCAGCACCACCACCCCACCAGCAGCAGCCGAAATGTTTGAATCTGGGTGCTTAACATGAGGTTCCTGGTCCGTAAGCACCTCCATAAAGCGGGATGACTTTTGAAAGCATGGAGGTTCCCATTGCAAAGATATTTGCACTGTGGCACACGGGACACACAAAGACAATTTCTGTGACAGTTCAGTCTCCCATCAGGTCAGATTTTCTTTCCCAAAATGATCTGTTTATACTGTGTTGCTGTGGTTTGCTCTAATGACTAACCAGCTACACACTGATTATCCCCAAAGCCTTGTGAGCTGCTGAGGAGTGCTTTAGCCGTGTTCAGGCAGAACATCAGTAAAAACCCCTACTGACATAATCAAAAGATGTAGGAATGTATTTAGGCACCAAACCTAAGCATTAATTTCCCTCCTTCCACCCAGCTGTGAGGGGTTATCATTCATCCTTTGACTTAGGCTGACATTCCTCCTGTCTGCTCATCTCATCTGCCTGGAAGGAGAGAATCATTTCCTCTAACATTAGCCCTTCCCAGAGTAGGTCTCTATACCTGAGTGAGCCGTCTCGTGCGCCACAGAGAAGTGGGCACTTTTGGGGAGCAATTAATTTGTTACCTGCTGTAGACATCTGCGTGCAGTTTGTGTTTGGTGGGGTTTTGGCAGTGGGGAGGGGGCTGTTGGTGTGGCGCCTGTAAGAATCTTTGAGAAGCTCCCCTCGCTCCAAGTCAGACCCACCTCTGGCCGAGGCCAAGCCAATCAGAGCCTCTTCAATAACCTGTTTAAGAGGGGAAACCTGTTGGGCAAGTTCCTTTGTTTTGGGAGCTCTCTTTTGTTTTGGAGAGCAGTGGGACAGGAGAAAGGCAACCATGTGGACACTCAGGTCAGTGAGGAAGGAGGAGGAGAGGCACATCAGAGCAGCCATTCCACTTTAGCTCGTGGTAAGACAGCAGGTTGAGCCCTTGCAGCCCTCAGAGATCAGCGGTGGAGAAGAATCCTGTCTGCAGCCTATGGAGAACCCACACTGGAGCAGGGGACGGGTCCCAAAGGAGGCCGTGACTCTGAGGGGGGCCTGTGCTGGAGCATTCCATCACTGGGAGGATCGAAGCCTGCAGAAGGCATCCATGCTAGCTGGAGAAATTTGTGGATGACTGTCTCCTGTGGGAGGGATGCTATGTTGCCGCAGGGGAAGACTGTGAGGATTTTTCCCCCTGAGGAGGAAAGAGCAGCAGAAACAACATGGAACAGACTGGGACTGTCCACAACCCCCATTCCCTGTCCCACTGCACTGTGTGTGGGGCCTGGGAAGAAGACAGGGTGGGGGAAAAGTATATTTACTGAAGATCCAGTTGTATTTATCACTGTCCTGCTCTGATTCAGCTGGTTTTATTTAAATTAAATTGATTTTGTTTCCTCAAGCCCAATCTGTCTTTTGCCTGTGACTGTAACTGGTGACTTGTCCTTTGTCTCAGCCCTTGAGCCTTTGTTGTATTTTCTTCTTCCCATCTCACTGGAGGGGGATAAGAGTGATTGAGTGGCTGCGTGGCACTTTATTGCCAGCTGGGTGGGCTTGAACCACAACAACATCTCAGAGGGTAATGAAATGCCTGGTCCTGTTCATGACCACTGGAGCTGGGATGACTCACTTGGAGGTAGGAGGCTGCCTTTGTTCCAGTGAATCCCGTGGATTCTGTCTAACTCCTTCCATCAGCTTGGACACTTCAGGTCTTTGTTATTGTCATAAGCAATATGTGGTGTTCTGGGCTGTGAGAATAAAAAATTAAAATATACTTACTCTACCTACAACAGTAAATTGTTTAATCTGACAATTGTTTAATTGTCAAAAATTTCTGAGACCTAGGAAGTGTTTCCCAGAAAAGCTGTGAAGAAAAATGTGGTCTTAAAAAGCACTGTGAAGGACAACTATAAAAACAGTTCAGTTAATCAGAACATTTCACTGTGGTAATTTCAACTGTTGATTTTTACTCAGTTTCGAAGCTTTTTCATAATTTTATTGAAAATTAATTAATGTTTCTGTGTGCCTTTTTTTTTTTCAGACCTGGAGGAAATAAGATTGAGTTTAGAATCAATCCCTGTTGCAAGGGGAGATTTCAAGCATTTGAAAGCTTTCTTTCTTGAGCATATATACTTTAATTAGGAAATTCTTCAAGACTGATCCTGTCAAACCACTCTTTTTGCTTCTGATGAATCAGCATTCCCTGATGAAGAGCTGCTTGGTTGAAAATTCTGACTGAGTTCAAAGGTTTTGCTGTACCTAATTATTCCTTCTACACTGGGTAGACCATGAGCCGTGCTGAACTAGTGTCTGCAAGTGTTACCATAACAGATGTGACCAGAAGTCTTGCAGTAATGGAGGAGAGTTTGATCAGTGTTGGTTTCTGATAACTTTTTGAGTAGCTTTGGGACATGTACAGCTTTTATTTAAACAGGAATGATCAGGTCCTAGTTTCCAGAGCACATAACAAAGTAGTCTCTTCATTTCTTTGTTGAAAACTATGTGTGTGGGAATCAGGACTGGCAGCATATAAAGCCTCCTGTTACCATTACTACATCGCTTTTTTTAAGTATAATCACACTTGAAAGGCAATTCTAAAGAGGTATTTTTACTCTTTTGGCTGAACCTGCTGTCTCTTCTCTCCCTCTCCTCGTTCACGTGAAGTAACCCCAGTGTTCCCTGGATGCCTCTCCCAGAGGTCACATCTCTGTGTTGTGTTTTAAGATGTCAGTGCCCAAAAAGGTGGCAGCAGAATAGGCCAAGCATCCATGACCTAGCTAAGTCAGGGTATCTTATCATTGCTCAAGCACCCTCCGCACCAGCATACACTGAGAGGCTGGGCTGTGCCTGGCCATTTTGCTGGGCTCCTGCAGCTGCTCTTGGTGGTAAAGGAGAGCCAGACCCCAGAAAGTGGTCGTATAAAACAAGTCAAAGGAGGAGCTGCTTGAACTGCTGCAGCCAGATGGTCTTGAGCAGTTGCAGCAGTGCCACTGTGTAATCTCCCGTGATTCCCATGGCTTTCAGCAACCAAGAGTCATAAGGTTTCCTCTAAGCTCAGTCAGGACCTAAGTGTGGCTATCCTCTTTGATCCTGGGGCTTTCACAGTATCCAGTAACACGATTTTAAATAACAAGCCTCATCTTGCATCAAGATTCTCAGATCTGGGTCTGTATTTCAGCATGTGCCAGAGACCATGCTAGGTTGGTACCGTCTGTTGGTGACCTGTTAGCAAAGAAGGGGCAGGAGGAGGGGAGGTCAGCTGTTATCTGCAACCACATCCCTCAGATCCTTTCCCCTGTTTGGGATTAATATATTCTAATATTGTTTTGATCCTCCAGAATCCTCTTGTTTCCAGTTAATCAGTAACAAGTCCCTCCAGAGATGGGTAATGACAATGGACCCATGTGACGGAGGCAGAACACAAAAGCCAAGTGAGTCTGTGCTGCCCTTCTTGGTTCTTGAAATTCAGATTCAAATGCAAAATTAATCTCCTGAAATATATTTACATATATTGCCCCCCCCCCCCCCCCCCACTTTTTTCTTTTTTTTT
>NW_010396012.1:26246-46521 GCF_000710305.1 Buceros rhinoceros silvestris
TTTCCCCCCCCCTCCTTTGTTTTTTGGTGCACTGTTTTATGGATTGTCTGGTTCCTAGTTCATAAACAAGTTTCCGTAATGCCTAGTGCATGCAGGTGACTCACAGAGGGTTGTAAAAGCGACCCAGTCTTGAATCACCTTGAGACCTTATCTGTGCAGAGACAACCCATGGGGAGCTGTGTAGATAGCTCAGCCCCGAGCTGTCCATAAGCCGTAGACCAAACAGGGCAGTGCTTCATCATTCAGAGAACTGAAACCTGAGCTGAGCTTTGAAATCCCTCAACAAATAATATACCCTGAGTCTCAATCCAAACCGCTATTCAGTTGCCTGAGAAAGTAAGATAAAGAGAAGCTGGAGGGTTTCGGTGATGGTTTCGGCTGACAACCCTGTGTATCCAGAAAATCAAAACATCAGCTAAAGAGAAGTAAAAAGAGCAGCATACAAAAGTGAACCTTACCCATGGATGAATAAAGAACGATAAGGGAAAACTCCATTACATTGCCAAAGATAAACATTCCAGACGATATAATCCACTCAGGCATAGTCTTGCCCACTCACATAAAGCAGGGAATAAACCTCTAAGATTCAGGTTAGGAATTGGGAGTTGCCTCTCCAACGTTGCATCTTGCCTGTATGGAGACCCTTCCCCCCGATCGTCCCGATCAGGCCAAGGTCACTTTTCTGGGATTGAGAGCCCTTACCTGGAGTGGTAAGCAAATATTTAGCATGCTGTAAGTTTGTAACCACAAGTTATTAATTAACACACATATAATATTTAGCGCACTTTTTAGGTTGTTTTAAGTGTATTCTTGCTTTTAAGTTGTAATAGTGCGTTATTCCAGTGTATGGGTGAAAACTTGCAATAATGACATATTAGATCTGTGAGTGAAGCTCAAATAAATCATTTGCTTGAGCTTTTCAGTTAAACCCAGCAAACAATTTATTTGAACCTCACTTGCAGTCATCACTACTGATGAGGCCAAAGGTAACTGGTTAGCATGCTTCCTACATGAGGCAAAGGAGACCCAAAATCTAACTAAACTCTGATCTCTGTTGCTTGCTGTGCGATGCAGCTGAGTGCCATTTCTCATGAACCACACAAGGATGCAATTAGTTTAACAGCTCTTTATTATGAATGCGGCAGAACAGAATTAGAACTCAATTTACAAGTCTCCCTTTCAAAACCATTCAGCCGTTAAGGCCGCATCATCTTTCAGTTTTCCAACGCATATAATTGATAAACGATTTCTCCCTGCACACCTCAGCTCCTCATCTTTATTCATGAACCAATTAATCTCCGTAGAACAGTGTGATCATTTACATACATGGCCAATGTCACCAACCTCTGTCATTTTATTCTGGAAACAGTTTTGCAGCCCATGAAACCACCAGGAGGGGAAAATCTGGACTATGTTAAAATTTCTGTTGTTCTGGCATTTCTCCCTCATGTCATTCCCAAAACTAAAAATCAGATTCGACCTGTGCTGGAAAATGATGGGTTAACCTGGGAGGAAACAGACCTCTCTCCCCAGGTGAGTACTGTACAGGCAGTATGTTTCAATCGTGGCTGATAGGTGTGAGCAGAGGCTGAAAGTACGTGTTCACTTTGCATTTTTGATTTATGCCAACCTACTCTTTAAATTTTTTTTATTCTACTCTCCTTGCTGTTTAGCTCTCCAGGGTCAGCACAGAGAAGGATGCTCTGTACTGTATGTGCTGTTTCGGGGAGATGAGGACGTGTCTGTACTGATTAAACACACTCCTCATGAGCTCGATTTCCTGACGGTGGTCTATTATCAACTTCCACCCATACAACATATTGTCCAAGTGACTCATGTTTTCTTATGGCCAGTACGTATTGATTCCTTTGCCAGTATCTTAACAAGGTGCGCTTGCAAAGCAAGCTGAACTTTGTTAAATGAAGGGTATTGAAGGAAGACACAGGAGCACTCCAGTCAGAGCTACTGAGCACTTGAGAAAGGTACTCCAAGTATGACCTACTGAGAGTACACATCAGCTAAGGTGCAAGGGAATGGATGCACACCTTTCCTTCTCCATGGATGTAGGTAAGTAAGAATTGCAATTAGCTCTGGAGTAGTGATATCTGTCTCTGAGTCCATCAGCTCAGATGCTCTTCTCTGCCCTGCTTGCACTTGCTCATATTGCTTGTATGGCATCTTGCAGAGGTTAGAAGAGTGGGCCCCTTCTCTGGGCCTTTGGAGGATGCTGGGACCTGTTTGGAAGATTTTGGGTGCTCCTTGAGGATGCTGGTAAGAGAAGCTCCATGGAGCAAAGCTCCTGCCCCCTTTTATTCATACATCTCAGCTGGTGTGGTCCCCACCTTGGAGAGGCATGTCTCACTCTCAGCCCATGCGCAAGCAGATCCACACTGCAGAGAGAGTCATTACTGTCCCTGCAAAACAGCTTTTGTACAAAAAGGCACTTGATTTTTCTTCTATCCATCCAGGAATGGGGAAGGGAAGAGGTGAGCTTTCTTACAGTGCACTCTCACTGTTGCAGTTGCAGACCCCCAGCAAAGCAGAGACACCATTGTATGGCTGCCTACCCCAGCATGATGGGCAGCTGAGAGCATTGTGCTGAAAGCTTCTGTAGTCTGCTTCTGAGGACCATGCTCTGAAAGCCCCACGATTCCTGTTTGGGTTGTCATTTCCAAACCTTTAGGAGATTCGCTGTAGGTTAAAGCATGCTTATGGTGCACATACCTGCTGTGCTGGATATCCCCCTCACCAGAGGATGTGTAAGTGCGGAGTGAAACAACCATATGAGAATTTGTTCCTAGCTCAAAGCCTCTGGGTGATCCTAAATGGATGCCACCAGGTCAGCAGAGGCTGAAACTGTATTAGTAGGTTGTTCCGATGAGTTGTAAAGCTTGGCAAAGCCAAGGAGGTTTCTGACAGGACAGGTCCCATTAGCACAGTTTGCAACCTTTAAAACTAGCAGAACCCATATTACTAGAATTTGGCTCCAACAGGGAATTTGGGGAGTTTCTAGAGGCATTTGGCTGTTCTGCAAGGTCTGATAACTACATGGGCAGCATTGCCCCATATTGATCTGAGAAGAATTGTGACTCAAGTATTTTGGGGCACTGGGGCCACATTTCCCCAACGTGAAATGTAATTTGACAGTGCAGCAAGCAGTGGAGGCAGAGCTGGTGGTGAAGGGTTGTATCCCTTCTCAGAGATCTTTATTACTATTCCCTGATGTGTCTGATTGAGCTTTTCACTGACATTACTTGACCACAGGACTGTTTCAGTAGCACCCAAGGAGACACGGGTTTTGAGGAGAAGGCATGGAGAGGTTAACGTACCTAAGGCTTATCCACCACCTCTCAGATATGCAGGGTGTTTTGCTCCAGGGCTAAAAAATCAAGGGAGGACACATTACCAAGAGGCTGGGCAGAAGTTATCTCCCCACCTCAGTGACAAACCAACATGTGTTCTGAGGTGCCTGGTTGCTTTACTGCAGTGAAGAGCCAGGGCCACTTCACAGGCTGTGGGAGGTTCCTGACAACGGCACATTGCTTTTCTGCCTGTGTGAATCAAAGCAGCACCGTGCATGTCAATCACCTGCTAGATTTCCCAAGTGGATGTGTAGGATTCCTCTCCATGCCTTGTGCGTTTACAGATATTCATTGCTGTATCCTTTAGCTCCGTAACATGTTCACTAAATGAGTGCCTGCCCCAAGGGAGTTCAGTGCTTCTGTGCATGATTAGTTACGTAGCTTTCTGCTCTTTTCACAAATTTCAGACATATCATTACCTGTGAGCACATGGCCTGTGGGAATTCTGCCCTTTCTTGGCTTTGGAAAATTATCATGGATCTGTAAAAGCAACAGTAGCTCCCACCTTAGGAACAAATTAACTTTTCTGTAAGATGCTGTTGCCTTTAAAAAGTGATCAGGGCACAGAAAGTAATTAAGGTGTGATGAAAAACAAGGCTTTAAAACTATAGTCATTTTACTTAATGAGAACAAAGACTCAGAGCTGTGTGTTACTTTCAGAGCAGCAAAGGAACTGTCAGAGGAATGACACAGGTTTTCTGGTGGCAGAAGAGAACTGCCTCTGTGCACTGATTGACATAAAAAAAAAAATGAACAAATGAGAACATTATCAAGTGATGTTGGTCCTAATTCAGAGTTTGCCTGCGCTATGTTATATGAAGTCCACAGATATCACTTCACCAGTACAGATCTCCTCTGTTTACTGTTTTGCTTAATGAACAGCTTCTTAGGTCTGTGGATAGTTTTGACTCTGACATTGCTCACCACGCAGCAGGCAAGGAGGTTCACGCATTCAGTGGTGCTACTCTCTGCTGCTCGCCTTGTCTGCTTGCCTGAAATGTGCTGGACTTAAAGTGGTTGAGCAGCCCAGCCTGAAGGAAAACGCTCACAAGTTCTTGACAAGTCCATTCTCCCGATGGTGGATGAGGCTGCCAGAAGCGGCAGAAGATGAAGAGCTGGAGAGTCACAGTAGCAACTCAAAACATGGGTTTGCAAGATCAGAGGCACAAAGATCCATTTCTCCATCAGTCTGAAACCAGCAGTAGCCAAGTACTTGTTGCAGGACCACAGCTTTTTGGAGGCATCTGCCAGAGACAGGGTTGTGTTTTCCCAGCAGAAGCTAGATGGAAGCTGATGCTCAGTTAGTTAGGCAGCAACGGATACCATGATCTGAAGTTTCTGATCAGGCTCACAGCAGATTTAAGCTGCTCTCGAAGGCAGAGTGATGTCAGATTGGGGTTTTAATTCAATTCCATCTCTGGAGGAGGTAGAAACGTGACTTTTTCCATACAAGAACACAGCAGCCAGCCATACTGCTTGCTATCCCCTTTCTAAGGCAGTATCAATGATTTCTAGCCAGGATAGATGATTTACAAGAAGGTGTAAAATCCTCATCATGCACGTAATCATGCTTTACTGCACTGTGGGGGGATATTTCCTTCTGAGTCCATCTGGTGATCAGACTATACCCTGAAGCATGTGGATTGATGGCCCTCATGGTTTTTTCTGCTAGTTAGACTAACTGCTGATGCTTTATTTTTATTCGTATGAATGTCTAAGCCTTTTTGAAGCATTGAAAATTATGATTAATTGTGCACTGAAAATCAATAGTGTAAGTGCTTACAAAGCCAGTTTGATTTGGGAGTGAATCCCAAAGACAGCTGCTTTCTCTAAGAGTTATGGGAAAAAGCTGGAGAAGAGCAACAGCAAAAAATTCCGGATCCTGGTTTTTTGGGTTTTGGTTTGGAGTTTGGGGTTTTATTGTTTGTTTGTTTTGGGGGGGGTGGGGTGGGGTTGTTTGTTTGTTTTTTGTGATGTAGTTATCAGTTTAACTCCTTTATCAACTGCTGGGAGCTTTATTACAGGCTCCTATTGCCAGTTCACGAAAGCAAAACCTCAAGTCCATCAAATAAACAAGAATACTGAAATGTAGAAATGTTATACTCCTGTACGAGAATGAAGTTATTCCCACAGCTCTGGGTCCAAGGGAGATTATAGAGGTAGGGGTGAAGATCTGAGAAGGCATTTACTGTAACACCCCTGCCCACAGCACTCATTCCCTTTTGCACACTGGCAGGTGCTAGCGTTTTGCCTAGGGTTAAATAGCACAATTTTTCTCCGTTTCCCAGAGGAGAGCGTTTTCGGAGCCCACGCATGCCAGTGAGACTCCAGATAGAGCGACTGCCATCTCGTGGTTATCTCCCTCTGCTGCGCTGGTGCCTGGGCTCACCGCTGGTGCAGAGCTGCAGGCTGGGGCTCAGAGATAGTGTCCCAAGATGCAGCCTGCGGGCAGGGCACTAGCAGGGGGGAAGGCTGTGTGGCAAGGTGCCTGGCTCCAGTGCTGGGACGCTGAGGAGGAAGAAAAGCTTCACAAAACATACTGCTTCTTCTACATCACCTGGTCCAACTCCAGAGCCTGAGCTGAAACCGTTTACAATCTCCAGGACCCCTGAAGTGCATGATGTATGAAAGTCCCTCTCTGCCTCTTTCAGCAGGCTCCCCTGTGCAAAGAAAAATTCATTGCTAAGGGCTGGTGAATGGGAAATGACTGAAAAAAACTTCTTCTCTCTAGGGATAGCAAGTTTCTGCATTCATTTGGGACCAAGGGAAAAGCCCCCATCTCCCATCCATCATCTACTTCATCCCTCATGTCTGCCCTTGAGTCCTGGGTGAGGGCATTTCCCTGAGACAGAGAACCTGGAGCAGGGCTATCTTCAGGCAGGATTATCCGGCCCTTTCAGAGCTACACCGTCTATGCAGCTGAAAACTGTCCCTGCAGTTTGCAAACACGCACGTGCCTGCAACATATACAAAATACATGGTCATTCCACCTGAGAGAAACGCTGTGGTCACGGTTTCTGCCTGCAGTTCCCTCTCTCTGCTTTGCCTCTGCAGGACTCCCAAGTCAAACAACATAAGGGAAGAGCAGCCACCTTTTCAATCCCATCCCTCTTGTATGGCAACAGTGGGTCCTACACCTGACAAGAGGAGTAGCAGTGAGGCTATGCTCTGATAACTCCCCCTTGCTGGGTAAGAAGCAGGGGTGACATCTCCATCATGTAACACTCAAGATACTCTCCTCTGCAAGCACTGGGAAATATAGTGAACAAAGAGGATGGGTCCTGGGATGCTGTACCTTTACCACCCTGTATTAAAGATGTATGTTCATGCGAGGAACAGAGTGGCCAGACCTGATCAGAAACAGGACCTGACCTTTAGTACAGAAACCAAGGACCTTGTTTGCAATGCAGAATGCTTAAAGAAGCAAAGCTTACCTGTGTATGAGCAAAGGAAGAGGATAAGGGCTATTTAGCCAAATAGGGAAAATCGTACTGGGTCAGGCTGCAGGTCCAGCCAGCACAGTGTCCCATCTTTGGCAGTGTCTCAGAGTGGCATGTTACAAAAATGATCTAGGAAATAAGTGTTTCTGCCTTCTGCAATCTGGGATTTCAATAACAATAGGGAAGACACATCCTTCCCAGAGTTATGTTTTTAAATCTATCCCTATTTCACCTATATGCTACACACTTCCCCATTAGCACATGCATTTCTAAAAGCAAAAACTACACATTTGGCTTTATAGAACATTTTATTTGGAGAGATTTCTCACGTCATTGAATATTGGTTCCTTATTAAGGCAATTCTGAAAGGGCTGGAGGGGAGAAGGGGAGAGGGAAGGAGCTGAGACTGGGTTAATGGGATTGCATTAAGGCAAAATTCCCTCCATCTGCATTTCACCTCAGTAAAATCCATGTAAAGGCCAGAACAGTAAATGACTTATGCCAAGGAAGAGATGCAGTGCAAATATATCCCAGTGACTGTCTATAGAAAGGACTAGGTCCTTGGCTGAGGCAAATTGACAGAACCTTGTTAGCTGCAAAGTTATGCTGATTTAGCTCTGTTGAGGATCCCAGCCTGGGTTCAGGGAAGCATTTTATTATGTGTTTCAGATGCAAGCACAGATTTAAATGGTCTCCTGAATCAGGGCCACGGCCCTTTGAGTGCAACTCTGTGAAGTTAACAGTTTAATTTTTCTCCACTACATAAATATATCATTCTGTGTCCCTTTGGTTTGCTTCTTATCATATTGCTACTGAGTATATCCCCTTAGTTTCTTTAACACAGTTTTCATTTCTATCCTGCTTTGCAATCTGCTTGCATCTTAAGTGTGTTATGACATAAAAATGTATTATCCTTTGGAAAGCATTTCTTGAAAGGGCTCCAGAATTTGGGTGTTCTTGGAGGACCAGGTTACAGTATGTTTTTTTCAGTGAGTAGTAATGTACTCTATGAGTAATGCCACTGACAGCAGAAGCATAACTTGCAGGAAAAAGTACTGCTCAGTTCACATACCAGCAACATATCTTAGACCCCAAACACTTCTCTCTTTCCACAAGAATTTCCTAAGAGGATCCTACCATTCCAAAAATATTAATAATTAATACTTGCATTGGCTTGGGAAACCCCTTTTGTTATCCCAGGTGCAAACCAAAGAAAAGTATGGTGGAAATGCTACCAAAAGCATGAAGATATTTTCAGGCAAAAGCAGCATATAACATTTCATAATCCTAAAAGCTCTCGGTACCTCCCAAGACAATGATCTCCAGGTGACCTTTGACCAAAAACCCCGGCATCCATTAATAAAAGGATGTGTATAGGCCTCGCTATTGAAAGCTTCTTCAGGAATATGAAATGGTTATATCTAGCAAAGTGGAAAATAAGGCAAGGAAATCAAGCACATATTACTGTTCCAAACAAAACATTTCCTGGCTACACATGGATATACAAGTTTTATATGATCTGGAACCGTGTATGACATTCATGCCTTAAAAACATGAGCACCCTGTGTATTTCTTTGAAGAGCATCCAATTTGAGGGAATCAAAAGGGTGAATACCAGGCCTCAGAACAAGTCTTTTGTGCTTTAAACTTTCTTCATGCCTTTGCCCATAAGGCAAGCAAACACTGTCATGACCATTTTGGGTTTTACTTCAACCAGGTCCTCTGGAAGGGCGTAGACTCTTGCTCCAATTTTTCTTGCCATAGAGATGGCGTATCTGCATTGCAGGGGTTAAAAAGAAAAAAATCAAAAAAATATATTAGTGCATGATATGCATATGATTGATAGTGGAGTGGGTTGGGAATTTTCTTACTGATTCATCAAAATTAAACTTTTTTATAAGAATGTATAAGACAGGTTCATAGAGAACTACATTTCTAGTAAAAGGTAGGGAGTATTTCCTGATGGTCAGAGCCCTGATTACTTGCAGCATAGCAGACTCTGGTCTAACTCCGGTATGAAACGTTTAGTCTCTCATCTCCTGAGAGATTATCCTCACAACCAGCCATTCTGGACTTGCTCCCCCTCAATCTCTGCAACTACTCAGTCTTTGCACATAAATGTATTCACACAGATGGAAAGCAGAAAGCTGATGTTGGTGAAGATCAGTGTTTTTGGAAATCGACATTCAGGGACTTCTCTCTGCTTGAGTGATACCCAAAATCTGCAAGCTGACTTTCCGTGCTCAGAGTGCTCTGTTGCACAGCTACTGGCTCTTCTCCAGTGGGTATGTCTCTTCTCTCTATTTTTTAATGAAAAACCTAGAAAATCCCAAGTTCTTCCTACTGCAGAGCACATATATTTGTGAACTACTCCCCAAAATACAGAGAAACAGAGGGTGGGGTGAGGGGCGGGGTGGGGGTGTAGGAGGAGAAAGGGATGGGAGAAAAGGAAAACATCAGCGGAGGGATGGAGAAATTAAGTATGGAGAGAAGCACATTTAGGATTGCAAAGAAAGAAAGAGAACAGATGGTAAGAAACAGAAAGGAAAAAGAACAGTGAGGAAAGTCTTTAAAAAATGGTGGCAGCTCTGAGTGCCTTACAGCCATCCTTTTCTCTTCTATAGCTGCCACACAGCAAAGGAGAAGCTACACTGACAATCAGACCAGCAGGTGATCTGTATAACTCGGAAAGGAAAAAGAGATATCCCCAGGATTCGCTCTCTGCTAAGAAATGGTTTGCAATCAAGAAAAAAAAAATCAATATCCACATCCATAAAACCAGTTCTTCAGGCATGAATCCCATCCTGTCCTCCCCTTCTCTCTTAAATATGCCCTTGTTCCACCTGTAGGTGACTGAAGGGGTATCACGACCTCTAATCACTGGTTTCTGTGGCTCACTATTGTTAGTGGTCCCTGATCTCTGAAAGAATTTTAAATTTAATAAGAGACCTTAGGAGCTTGTGAAGCCAAGTGATTTTGATCCCTTCAAGGGAATTATAAAGCCGGAATTATAACATTACACACTTCATTTCTACGGATAGTCTTTTTTACTGCCTAACTCCTAGCCTTCATGCTTCCAATTCTGGAGGTATTCTCAGTTGAGCTTGTGCTAGATGAGAGTGACAGCAGAGCAGTTTTGAAAGACAGAGTCAGGCAAGCCTGAGCAGGTAACTCGTGTTTAGTATCACTTGGCGTGGACATACTTAGCATTATTTAGTTTCTCCTCATCATTCAGGTCCTCTGTTTTCAAGAGGTCGTAATTGATTGATCCTGGTTGAATGGCATCAATGAGATCCAGGACTGGCATGCTGGTGCTGATTTTGCTATCCTGCAGAGATGAAAAATACGATTAGATGCAAGAACAGAATGACAGATCTCTCACAAAGCCAGGGTCTAGGCTCAAGAGCAACAGGCAGCTCAAATACCATTTAGATCTTCACAAAGGTCTGCTTAGCATCATTTTTCATCTAAGGCAGACTAAGAAGCCTTTAAAGGATTTTTTTTTTTTTTGTTCCCCAATGAATGAGGCATCAGGAAAGCAAAAGATGGGGTGCTGGGCTAGTGAATTTCTTTCCTGTGGGGAGATTGACACTGATACATGTCTACTGATGTGAGGTGCAAGGGTGACCAGCTGTGTGGCGCCTGAGCTCATTACATGAAGTCTGATGGATCTGTCCTCGCCTCCTGCAAACTGCTGATATACATCCAATGAGTGTTCTCCAGCTTGGAAAGTGTCACAGGTACATTAGCAAAACTGGAAGCTCTCTGGAATTGATCTGTTTCTATGTTTATAGTACCTTGCAAAATAGGGCAAGGTACTCTTGAGTGATACTACCAGATTATAAACATAATGCTATTGGTCTTTTTAATACAGTAATTTGTAACTGCTGTGGTTTAATAATCAACAGCACAGCAGCTCTTGCTTAATTCCAGTCATCTTTCCTGGCTCCATACTTTGATTTCCTGCGTCAGACTGGCATTCAAGGTGTTTCCTGCTATGTTCTTACTATATTTCTGTAACCTTTTCATAGTAAAGCCCCTTGAATAAAATCTGTGTATCTGAACATGGCTTTAAATTGGAAGGGAAAATAATCAAACTATGTAGTTAATTGTATCATATTGTAGTGTGTGCATGTATATGCATATATAGATCTATATAGAGGCAATGTATGTAACATGCACAGAAACACACTGAATAAGAGATTCCTAAGCAGAGGTTTCTAACAAAAAACTATACCTTGAAACTGGAGATGGTTGAATTCTTCCCTGCTGCAGTCAGTGTTTCATTGACCCAGCTGACAATGATTTCATCATTGACCTTCTCTCCACCACCAATGTCTTCAAGGATATTCAGGGTGTACCTTAAGAGGGAAGCCAGAATGCTTGCTGTCTACTGTAACCTCAGAACCATCCCGTACGTGCACAGCTTGACTGGAAACAACCCAACAGTCCTCTTAGACCTGATATCCTCTTGCATCCCACACACTCATAGTGTATATGAATCATATTATAACATGATAATTAGTCTAATGAGTAGAATTCACCCCAATTCCCTAATCACTGTTTTGGGAGTGTCAGAAGTTTTTGATACTCAGAATTCCTAAAAGGTCCCTCTTAGTGGATCTCAGTGTAAATGTCTCATTCTCATAGTGCTTAAAAAATAATCACTGACTTTAAGGCCAGAAGGAAATTGTTATGCTCCTCTTAGACTGACCTTCTGTGTAATCACAAGCCTAGAATATTTTACTTCTATGTCAACACACACCTTGGAAAGACTTCCCAAATTGATGGCAAGTAATCACCAGATCCCTAGATTAATACCTATACCCTGTGTTATAGACTGAATTTAGCCTGTATTCAGTTCCTAACTACTGAGTCTCTCTACGCCCAATTATGGAGCTCTTAAACACACACTCAGAATTACATTAAAGTGGGGCAAGCTTCTGAGCTGCATCTGCATCAGGTAGCAGATTACAAAACTTCTGCATCAATTCCTTGTTTCCAGTACATTTTCCCCATTCCCTGATACAGAGACCTTCCAACTTCTTTTTCTGTCTTCCATGCAATAAATGTTTATTCACGCTATACAGATAGTGCCAATAATAATCTTCTGCATGAGCTGACTGTGATGGCCTTGCCCACAAGATAATGCGCTTCCTGATGCGCACCTCTGACTAGGAGTGAGCAAAAGGTTACTCTGTCTTTGCATCTAAGTGCAAACAGAGGAGTGAGAAAGCTGTAGCTTGTTAACCTTCTCCATGATAGCAACAGGAAAGTGTTACAGGCAAACAGTACACCAAAACACTCTGACGTTTGTGTCTGACTGCCATACCTTCTCATCAACTGCCAGATTAAGGCTAGTGTAAGCGTACGGTTTCCTTCATTCAGATCTTGCCCAGCGATGCCAACAAGGGAAAATTTGGCTTGATTCTTCCCCAGTTCCACTGCATAGTTGCAGTTTTCAAGCTGTTAATGACAGGGTCAATTAGTGCGGTTCAAAAACGTGGAAAAAAGAAGATAAGACACTGTTCTTTGGATCACTTAGCCCAGATCCCCCTTGGCAAACAGCTTTGGGACTCTGTGATAATACAGCTGTTTGACTGCAGCAGCCAGTTTCATCCCCCAAATACCAAGGTAATCAGTTAACATAGAAGGACATTTTACACTTCAATCATCAGGGCCTGAAAAACAGATTACCCTGGAAAATATGAATCTGTGGCTCGTGGGTACCTCCAGCATCATGGCATTGCACTGAGATAAAGGATTAGTGTCCCAGTCAATATTTTAGGTCAGTTAATTACTCTGGCATAACTGGATGGAATTACTCATCCCGATAGCTAGGAGAAAGCTTTGTATTTAGCAGCAACTCTGTGATTGGTTATTCAGGCATCTGGTCAAGAATGCTTATCATCACTGTCTTCATTTGATGTGGAGGGCAGTGATCCAGATAGCTGCAATTAAGCTGGTGCCATATGACTCACGGTGAAGATGAATTATAATTGGTGACTAGGACAGTAGCAAAAGTGATCTGCAAATACAGTTTTTAAATATTGACAGAAAAGGTGTCATGTCTTTTTACTTTACAAGTATTGTTCACCTGTCAACAGAGACAGTGAGTCAAATGTATGTTTCTTTTTCAGGATGAAAAATTGTTTACTGACTAGACAAAAAAATCATTTAATGTGCTGTACTTAGAATTTGAGAGCAACGCAAGTGCCCACATTGCTACTGGAGCTAATTGAGCTTTTTGTACCTTCTTCATGTTGCCACCAAGTTTAGGATATGGTGGCTTGTTCACTCTGTTCCAGTCTACTGGCACTTTGATCTTTTCATAGAGCTGGAAGATAACCAAGGCATCTGACAGGTCACTGAAAACAATAAAAGAAGTTATATCAATGTCCAAAGAATGGACAAAAGGAACCCAACTAAACTATTAGTAGAGGCAAACTTAGTTTCCTAAGAAAACAGAAGAAGCATATATTCTTATACGGTCCAAAAGTTTTTATGTTTTGGTAAACGATTTGCTGGCTGTATTTATCATCTGAAGGAAGTGTAGTACTTCATCTTACCTATATAAGTGATTCACACGTGGATTAACACCCAGGGAGTTCATCCAGTTCCTGAATGTCCTCTCTTCCCTTGTCTCACCTAAAACAACAGATACATCAATCACCTGGCCCGCAAAACACAACACTTTAGTAAAATAAGTGTCTTGTGATGAAGCTATAACTCAGAATTTACAGCGCACTGAACCGCAAACAGACGGAGACACTGGCTGACATGTGAAATAAGAGAGAATGGCGCAGCACGTAGTATTTCTTCATGCCCTATATATTACAGTATTTAGGCAGATTTGCCTTGAAATGCCTTCAAGAATTCAAGAACAGCCTGTGCCTTAGCATGGACATTTTCATTATGAGGCTGAGAAAGACAGACCTGAAGCTCAGCAAATGATCCATATGACCCCAGCCCAGAGCAAGCAGGCAGCAGGTTTATGCAATATCTGATTTTTAAATTACATTCTCAATTAAGGAAAAGCCAGCTCAACTCAAATTTCAACTCACTTTCACAATTTCACAATGTCAAGCATACACATTAGTTCATCCTGGTTCAGACATCCCAAAAACATGTCTTTCTAACATGTGCTATCTACAGAACAGACCTTCAAAATACCAGAAGCTACATACAGGTGAAGAGCAGCCTCCTTTACTCAAGGCTGCCTGTGCTAACAGTGCAGTGAATATATGTCGGAAGGACACAGGGATAGGTTAACGTATCATCAACTCAGAGCTGGGGATACTGTGTCATGGGTGGCCAGAAACATCCTTTATTTGCTTTTCCTTACCTTCAATAGAACTCCAGTCGATGTCCTGGTTCTCTGGCTTATGCAGGGCAGGGTATTTGTTGAACAAGTTGGCAATGAAGGCCAAGTTTAGCTTTGGGTTCCCCCGGACAACGTCAGTGGCCGTGACAAACTGCCGGCAGCCCAGCCGCTCCGCCTGTTGCAGCATGCACTCTGCTCGCTGGACATCATCCTTCTCCTGCGCCAGCAGAAAACGGGGCCATCAGCCTCACCCCACAACATGGCACTGCACACAAGACCCACGCAGGGTCTTTGCATGTGGAGTTAGGCGTGGGGCTGTTAAAGCAGGTCGCTGTCTGATTTACAGCTATTTCCTTTCCCTCTTTTACTAACAGCAAATCTGTGTTTTCAAATGGGCTTTACCTACAATCCAGACATCTCACCGTATTGCCCTTACCATTCTATTCCAAATAAAAGGGGATGGTTTGGAGAAATTCCCAAATAAATGTGTTTAATTATACTTGTTACGTGTTAGTAGTGTATCACTGTGGGTCAATGGTTGTTAAAGTTTCAGCGATAATTTCTAACGAAAGGCAAAACACATCATTCGATTTTTCGAAAGCTTTGATTTCTGAAATACAAGATCAGTTTGCATTGCTAAAAAGGGTTTCCTTGTTCTGGCGTTCTGGTGCAACTCTGTGTTGGGCAGCAATGCAAGTAACAGACAGAAAATATTGGCATTTACTCTGAATTTATCTCATCTTACCCTTAATCCTGACATGTCAATAGTAATAGCCGGAATGCCTTCTTCATCTCCCTTGGGTGCAACTTGGTTCAGCAAATGGTAATAAGCTCTTGAGTCCTGTGGCAGACACAGAAATGAAAGGGAGGAAAAATCACATCTAAAGCTCAGGTTTTGACATGCCGGTGCTCCCCTGAACAATGTGCCTGCATGCTTCATTTTTATTACATCAATCATTGGGCCACATAATTAATTTAATTAAGCTGGAAGCACTTAGCAATTCCTACTTTATGCTGTATTTGCCAGATCTGTTTCGTCCCTAAGCTAATGTATATAGCCTGCAGAATGCTCCACGCACGCGACAAAATGCTGTGTGCTGCATTTACAAAAAGGACAGCAACAACAAAGAGATATTAGAATTAAATTAATCTGAACATTAAAGATAAGAAAATGCATACCTTTATAATGCTGTAGAAGTCAGGCTGCCGAGCATTTAATAAAAGAAAATGCAGAAGAAGAAAGCAGATGTTTAAAGCGGATTTCAAAGCAACGCTGGAGCAGTTGTGGAAGAGAAAGCATAGTTTTCAAGGACAAAAGTTAAAAATGACAGCAGTATCAGCATTTTTCAGGAATAAGGACAGGAAAAAGACAAGGGTTTAACATGACGTCTTTAATCTTTTGTGAAATGTAATGTTGCGTCCATGTGTGGAAAATAATAATCTCATTTCAGAAATAACTCAAAAGAACTGAAAATAAAGCTACATGTTAGTGTCTAGGGACTTGACAACTAACCCAACTAATACTCTTCAAAATACAAAGCAGATTACCTGAATTATTTTAAATCTTATACATCTACATTACTACCCACCATATCTAGAAAGCAGTTATTTAAAATGGAAGTGAGGTAGGGATAGACACTTAATTAGAGTATGGCTGTAAAGGCTGAAATTTTAGTGGTAGCCTCTGAGTGGTAAACGTGCACCTTATTTTCCAACTGTAAATATGGCAAGTGCAATTTCAATTGTAGATAGTATTTAATCAGTTGCATTATTGTCTTCTTGGCCAGCCTACAGAAAGATGGGAACGACTCCATTCCTTTCCCCTTCTATGGATATTCTCCTGTCACCTCCACCCAGTGAACCAAAAATCTGTTACAATAAAAATTGTATTGTCCAATGACTCACAGATTCTCCCGCTGCCTGCCTTGGTGTGTTTTTCTGTATGTCAAGTAAGTCATGGTAAATGACTTCTCATGCTTCAGTGCCTGATGAAGCCCAAACCCATGCATCTCTGGAGCAGGGCTTTTCCCATGCTATACTGGGCGCAGGCAGGTTGGGTCATGGCTGGTTGAGGTTGGTTTGCCGACTAGCCCCTGGCTTTCCTAGAGGCCAGCTCAGACACCCTCTCTGATATGCCCTCTACAGCCCTGGGATGCTGTCTGGGCCTTAACTGTAGCTTTGGTGTCTAAAACTCATCAGTGTGCATCACCGAGGTTCACATTCATCTGTCTAGGAAAATGAAGGCCCTACAGAGAAAGCTCTGCTAAAATTTGCACCTACAAGCCCACGAAGTCCCAAGTACATGAAATACAGTGCATGGACTAGAGACCCATCCTTGCAAGTGCCTCCCCATCTGGCTATATTATTTTGAATAATTCTACTGAATTAAAGTTTGCAGGTAAGAGCATGTAGGATTATAGCAAAGGTTGGAACAGAGGAGCACATACCCAGGTGCTGTACTGAAGGCAGGATCAAGCGGGGGAATTGGTACAGCTCCATCCTCTTTTTCTATACCTAGTTACACGTCTGGGTAAGGTCCAGCCTTTTCCAAACCAGGTCAAGAGGCATTCAAGGACATTTAGGAATGAGGACATCAGTAGAGGCAGGGAACGGAAAATACAGCAGTAGAGTCTGTACACCCTGTCCAGAGCCAGCAGCCATTCTTTTCCCAGCCATTCAGTTTGCTGGATCTGGCAGTGATGACTGGGAGGTCAAGAGGAGGAGGAATACAACTGAGCAGAAAGGTAAAGCCCTCTAAAATCATTTTATGTACCCAGCTCCACGTGTTTGGCAGAGCAGTCTTCAGCTGCTTGGATTGTTTTTTCAGTGCACAATCCTTGTTTGGAGGACAGGGATTTGGGTGTGGAGCTGCTGTTTTGCTGTTGTTGGTTAGTGTTTCCCATACCTTGATGTCTGAGCTGAAGTTGTTAATTTTGTTGCATCCTGCATTCTCCAGGTGATAGTTTGCCCACCTCAGCAGCAGTTCCTCAGGAGACAGCTTCATCAGATCCTCCAGGCTCTCTCCTTCTCTAAGAAGAGCAATCAAGGCTATGCAGAGAAAAGAGAAAATAAATAATGATGTTGTGAATACTTGTAGAGGAGAATGTATAACTTGGTTTGCTTACACATTTTACTACCCTAATTTCTAAAAGTGAGCAACCAATGTGTCGCCAAAGCTCAAGGTGAGTTACAGTGACAGAGGCCATAAACAGAAAAAGGATCTCATAAATAAAATGAGGACAAGGCTGTTAGTTGTGGCTCTAGTAATGGATCAATGTCATCTAAGTACTACCCAGTTTCCTTGACTTAGATTTAAATGAAAAGTTGATCATAGAATCAAAATCATAGAAGAGGTTGGGTTGGAAGGGACCTTTAAAGGTCATCCAGTCCAACACCACTGCAGTGAGCAGGGACATCTTCAACTAGATCAGGTTGCTCAGAGCCCCATCCAAGCTGACATGGAATGATGGGGCATCTACCACCATCTCTCTGGGCCACCTGTGCCGGTGTCTCACCACCCTTACTGTAAAAAATGTCTTCCTTATATCTAGTCTAAATCTCCCCCCGTTTAGTCTAAAACCATTAGCCCTTGTCCTGTCACAGCAGGCCCTGCTAAAAAGATTGTCCCTACTTTTCTTATAAGCCCCCTTTAAGTACTGGAAGGCTGCAGTAAGGTCTTGCTGGAGCCTTCCCTTCTCTAGGCTGAACAATCTCAACTCTCTCAGTCTTTCCTCATAGGAGAGGTGTTTCAGCCCTCTGACCATTTTTGTGTTCCTCCTCTGGACCTGCTCCAACAGGTCCATGTCTTTCCTGTGCTGAAGGCTTCAGAGCTGGACACGGTGGTGTTGAGAACAGGGAAATGATGGAAATGAAAAAATTAACACAGACTTTCTGCAGCTTAGATGAAAGAAATCTCAGTGACCTTCACACTGAAGCTAGCTCCTCAGAGGTACTCTGAAGAACTTGCACATGATTTCATGGGGCTCATGGGCCAGTAGTGCTAACTCATCTGTCAATTGGAAAAGATACCCTATTTATATAGAGAAATTAACACAGTATGTTAAAATTAACATAGTTATGTTCATAAAAAGAGGAAGAGACAGTAGGGAAGGATCAACTCTTGCAACTGCAGAATGTTCAGCTGATCTCTGGAGAATGAAAGGCTTTAGAACAAGTTTTGAAAAGAACGACAAATAATATGGAAACTAATTGTTAACGTGATACAAAGGGAGAGGGTGTCACACTACTCTGATCTCCTTCTGATATCTTTTGTCGTTCCTTTAAAGAAATATGGATTTGGAACATAAAGGAAACAGTGGAGACCTACTGTATCTGGAGTTCCATAGATAATTTGATATAGAGCGCTAAGAGGTTCAACTGAAGCAGAAGGAGATAATAGAAGCATTTGAAAGTAGACAGTGCATTTTATGGAGGGAACAATGTTGACACTGAGAGAAGCAGGCTGGAAGAAGGATTTTTGCGGACTTGATCATCCATTAATTTTTGGATTAATGTTTTCTCTTTTTTTCCCCATCAATTATCTTGGCACAAATACTAGCAATGTGCTAAAAATTTGATGATGATATTCACTAGGTGGCATAGACAATACAGAGGACGATCAGGAAATCAGACAGAAAGAACTAGATTAGAGTAATAAAAATGGAATGTAATTTAATAGTGCCATGTTAAAAGACATTCACTAGGGAATTAATAGGAATAACAGCTATTAGCTAAAAGCTTATACAAACAGAGGATGAGACAACTTGAGTATATTAGATGTCTTCTGAGCTACTCTGAGCCACCATGTGGTATGACCAGGGGAAAAGCAAATACGATATTAGTGCATCCCAGGTATTTCCCTTAGAGGCTGAGATTTACTACTGCCTTGATACCATGTGCTCATGAAAGCTCATTGGAAATACAGTGTCCCATATCCAAGAAATGGGAATTTCACCTGGAACAGTGGTAGAGGTCTGTCAGAGAAAGAGAGAACCTGAAAAGAAAGCAAAATATATTGGCTTATCTACCCTGAAGTCTGAGATGAGAGGTGAAGGAGAAAACACCAGAAAGGGAAAAATAGCTATTAAGCAGGGTAATGCTACCCACAAAGAAATGGGAACTGGGAACTCTGGAAACTGGTGGATCTGGCTATGAAGGGGGTAGAGATGCGCAAGGGGTGAAGCAATGAAGGTAACACCTGCATCATAACTGGAGGAAAGGATTGTCACTGTCGGTTGAACAGGCTATCCAGAGGCACAAGGAACAAAGCAGCAAGATGAGGTGCTGTGCATACTGCATGTACACACCCACAGCCTCATGCTGAAGCTATTTTATGGAGAATTTTGGCATTATGAGACACATCTGGAGAGCTGTGTCCAGTTTGGGCTCCCCAGTACAAAACAGACATTGACAAACTGGAGCAAGTTTAACGGAGACTAAGATATTTGGGCTGAAGTACATGATATGCAAGAAAAGGATGAGAAAACTGGGTTTGTTCAGCCTGGATGAGAGGCCTGAGAGGTGAACAAGTATTGTCTTCAACTGTTATAGAGGGGCCAGAGCTGTATTTTCCCAGTATGCACAGCAAGAGGATGAGAAGTTACAGTCACAAGGTACAGGAAGAGAAATTCCAGCTAGATACAGGAAAAAAAAATTCACAGCAAGAGTGGTTGGGATGTGGAATAGGCTGCCCAGAGAGCACTGGAAAAGGCCCTGAGCAATCTCATCTAACTTTGAGACTGGTACAGCTCTAAGTGGGTTGCTGCATGGCTGAATCAGAGGACCTCCAGGGTGGACCTCCAGAGGTTCCTTCTGGACTAAATTATTTGTTGATTCTATAATTCTGCTTTCACAAAGCAAGAGGAGATGTCTGGCAATCAAGAGCAAGAAAAGAGGAAAATCTTCCTGAATGAAGTGCAGCATTTCCTTATCCCAAATTTAGTGCCAATATACAAGCCTACACCCAGCCTTGGACTTTGGAGTGCTGGAACTTGCAAAGAGCGAGGGATATCAGGGCAGTAAAGAAGACAGGCAACAAATACCTGAAGAAAAAATTGTATTAAGAATTGTTTTGAAAAGAGCTTTATCCTAAAGACTCTAGTGGTAACGGCAGAGCACTGAAACAAAAAGCCATACATACCTTCATTCCT
>NW_010396012.1:46957-82303 GCF_000710305.1 Buceros rhinoceros silvestris
AGAGCTGAAGATACAGGAAGGTAGCACAGCCAAAAGTGGTGAAATCTGTGAACAGCTTCACTGTGAATGCATTTATGTATGTAGAACCATAGAAGAGGTTGGGTTGGAAGGGACCTTTAAAGGTCATCCAGTCCAACACCACTGCAGTGAGCAGGGACATCTTTGAATAGATCAGGTTGCCCAGAGCCCCATCCAAGCTGACATGGAACACACCCAATGATGGGGCATCTACTCTGAGCCACCTGTGCCAGTGTTTCACCACCCTTACTGTAAAAATGTCTTCCTTATATCTAGTCTAAATCTCCCCCTGTTTAGTTTAAAACCATTAGCCCTTGTCCTGTCACAGCAGGCCCTGCTAAAAAGATCTCTCACTGGAGCCTTCCCTTCTCTAGGCTGAACAATCTCAACTCTCTCAGTCTTTCCTCAAAGGAGAGGTGTTTCAGCCCTCTGACCATTTTCGTGTTCCTCCTCTGGACCTGCTCCAACAGGTCCATGTGTTTCCTGTGCTGAAGGCTTCAGAGCTGGATGCAGTACTCCAGGTGGGGTCTCACAAGAGCAGTGCAGAGGGGCAGGACCATTGCCCTTGACCTGCTGGCCACACTTCTTTTGATGCAGCCCCGGATGCATGTCTGACCACAGGGGACAGAGGAATGCAGAATCTACTGGGATTACAGGTAAATTCTGGGTCCCACCATAAAGATGGAAAGGACCTCTTTGGCAAAGGTGAAAGATACCTTGTCACAAGGCACTGTTGCTCAGAGCATGTCTGCATGCACAGCCCTGTTCTGGCTCAGATATCTGCCTGGATATCAAAGCCAGGCTCCCCCTACAGCTAGCGCACAAGCACATGTTCAAGTGAAGACTTAACTTCAGCACAGGGTAAGCTCTCCTCCATTCAGTCTTGCACACATGTAGGAATGAGTGATCTACAACCCAATCAACGGGCAGATATTCCAGGCTCGGCTCTCCCCAAGCGCTATGCAAAAGCACTAACCTAAGACAGAAATAAGTTGCTAGCTGTCAACGTATACAAAAAGCACAGGTTCATAGGAATCAGTGTGAATAAAACTGTTGAGTTTTTAACCTTTCAGTTCATCCAAGGTCAGAACTGGTCAAACCTGGGTATTTTCTTCTTGTATGGAGTATGGAGTCCTGGCTTGGGAGTGTTCAGTGGAAGCAGAGGGATTCTGTGATTCACAGTGAGGGACAGAAGAAACCTGATGTTTCAGAAACTTTATGTTGCTTGGCCACTTCCTTCCCATTTAAAACAAATGGTTTAAGAAAATCTGACCCACAGGTCTGCACTATTCAGAAAGATGGCTTGGTAAACAGAGAGCAAATAAAGCAGGCAAAGAAGCCTGGAAAATACAATTTATCACACAGATTCAGAATTTATCACATGAATTTCACCACTGCTGGCATGACAGAGAGATTTGATTAGACAAAAAATACAAAGAGAGACATAGTGTAAGTTGTCGTAAGCTAGAAAAAATGGAGCTTTTCAAATTAATTACTTTTCCTCCATCAGACAGCTGTAAAAGGGTTAAGTTAAAGTGGAAGCTATATTGATCAAATCATGTCTGTGTGTGACAAGGATTGATCTGAGCTGCGTCACAAAGCTATGCTGCTGACCAAAATGATTAGAACTGAAAAATGTGGTACACAGCATAAAAATCCAATTTAATGGCTTCTGAGCTTATTTGAGCCTGGCTAATGTTCCATCAAATCAGAGTAGCTAAGGGCTAAACTGGGTTAGGTTCATATCTATTCCATATATCTATTTATATTCTGTGTCCAGACACATAGATGCTGTTCATATAAAAATATCTCTACATACTGCTGTGTGAGGAATACAATAAACTTTGAATAGGTGAAAATTAGCTTTTAATTTTTAAATCATATATATGTGCACATAATAATAGAAACAAAGAAGGGATTCAGTATTTCAGGTGAAATAGCACAGACTGTAAAAAGCAGGCAATAGGCTATGGTCCCATCTCAGGCATGTTGTGTACCACAGCACTTCCTGGATCACTGTTAATATTTTGGTAAGGACATCAGACTGCAAGACAGCAGTTGTGAATTCAAGTCCATGTCCATGCCTGTGTGACCTTGGATGTGGGGTTCAGCCTTCTGAGAGCTACTCCAACTGGAATTGGTCACTGTGTTACCTACTTGTTCATGCATTCTTACGGCACGCACCACAAAGGTATCTAAAGCTTTGAACTCATAAGCATTAGACATGGGGTTAAGTGCAAATACATACACAGTTCATTTAGTCAGGTCATTCATATGCTTGGAAAGAAACAGAAATTTAAGTCTTTATGTTTTCATGACATGGATCTGAGCATCTCGCTTTGCCACAAACAACTTTGCCTGATTGTGTGGGGCAGAACCACGGAATCTCCAGCCTTTGCTCTAAGTGATTATGTCAAATCATCCTAAGGGGGAAAGCAAAGAATCTTGTTGTATTTTAGTACCTGTATTGTGAAGGGCGTGAGTTTCTTTTTGTTGATTGTTCTCTCATCAATGGTATCTGGCACTGAAAAGTTGATCATCTTACTGAAAATAAAAGGAAAATCAACAAGAAATACACTACTAGCTATGTGTGCACAAAATACAGATACAGCTTTTGTCAATGCACTATAGGACAAGTCAAAGAGCTGGAGTTGCTGAACAAAAAGAGTCAGCCTCTATTTTTACACGTACACATGCAATACTCGAGCAATTCTTTTGTGTCACATGCAGATTGTACTATAGGTATGGGGCCAAGAATGCCACAAGATGAACTTATGTGAGACTTCCGTCGTGCAGAAAAATTCTGTGAAAGCACTAGCTATCTTGTGCTGCTTCGTGTGAACCCCCAAAACTGCTTGGACGAAAATAAAACCAGGTAACTCCTCCAATTTCATTGACTTCCTCTTACTGCAGAGGTCCAGAGGCAAGGACGAGCTCTCATTTAACAAAAAGGAAGCTTTGTGTTTTTAAAGATAAAAGAAGCAAAAACCCTAAGATCATTAAGGCCCTGGATCTGCAAAGATTCGCCAGCTTAATGTAAAGTTGGCAGCTTCCATTTAAGCAGAGACGTGAGCTTCTGCACACTCACAGTTCCCATTTGTGAGAAAGTTAGGTATTATTTACCAAAGCACTATGCCATCACCAACTGCCTGGAAGAGGTCGTCTGTTTCCGGATTCATTGGAACCACGTGCTTGCAGTCAGGGTCCTTCTCAAGGGCTTTATTAATCCAGTTGACAAAGGCATACTTTTCTTCCTCTGTGGACACAACATCAAATCCATCAGTTTGCTGTGCGACACTGCTGCCATCATTTTACTTCCAAAAGCAGAACTCCTGGGGGAGAAGTCTCTCCCACCAAAGTGACTGATCAACAAACCTCCTCAAGAAGGCTCTGAGGAGACAGGCAAATGAGTTGAAGGCAGCAATGGGCTTGAGCTGGCTAATTCTCCTTCCATACTCCTTTCCACTGACTGGAGTTGTCCAGTGTCACGAGGGCAGTCGTGTTAAAGAGACTGGTAATGAGGTTCACGTGATTCAACTGTATGCTGCCATTGCTATGCTCTGCGAAATGTAATTTGTACTTGCATCGTAATTTGAATGTATTGTGTATTGCTCTGCTAAACTGAAATCCTACATAACTTCAAATGAGTTCAAATAAGTGAATTCTGCACGGTACATTACACCCTCCACATGTGGAATATCTACAAGAGCCTAGCCAGGATTGGACTCTTGACAAGGAGCATTCAGAAGTTAATGGGTAAATGTTCCCTATAGCCCGACAGGGCTGTAGCATGGTTATCCTGCATCAGCAGCAGCTCACACAACCCTCAGCAGCTCAGAGTAGCTGTCCTCTTGTGCTCAGGTGAGTGGAGACCTTGAAAGCATCCTCCACTCTCTCTTCCCCGGAGGAACCATTACCCCTGGAGAAGACAGCCAAGCGTGGGACCTCCTACCTGTGGAGCTGCTTCAGAGTGGTCTATTCCCAGGAGGCAGCAGAAGCAACCATAGCTGCCCCAAGCTTGGAGAAACAGGCTGTGAGAAGAACACTGATGGAGTCATGCCCTCTTTAGCGAAATGTCAGGAACCATTTGGTTACAGGTGAATTTACAGAGAGACTACGAGACTACTGGTAAAATGTATAGGAAATGGGTTAGCAACAGCAGGGAATGGTGCCTTGCCTCACTGGTGAGCAGGGACAGCAACAGGCCAGTCTTTGTGTTGCTGCAGCCATGCCAAGAGGCAGAGAGCTGCAATGCATTTAAGGTAAGGGAAGCTAAGCTGGCTGGAGCTTCCTCCCATAGCCACAGCTCTGTCCACCCCGGTAAACAGCTCATGCTGTTTTTAATAAAGACCCCGCTCCGCTGCTTTGTCATCTTCACAACTCTTTGCCTTGCACCAGCCTCACTTGAACAGCCACCGAAGCTCACTGAAGCCAGTGCACCTGGGTTTGCACCAAGATAAGGTGCAGATGATCTCCAAGGGCACAGTTGTTCCTAGTTGCTATCAATGTAGGACAGCTGCACCTACCTGAGTAAGAGTGTTGTGTGCCAGCACTGGACTGCTCGGACGTCCCACCGATAGCACAGATCCCCTCCTTTTTGTTGATTTGTTTTCGGAACGACTTAGCAACATCATCACTCTTCAGGTTTTGGAAAATCTTCCAAGCACAAGAGGCAATTTTAAAATTTCAAAGAATGGAACCAAGCTAAAACAGTGAGCTGTTGGGCCAGGAGCGGACAGTCCTCTCTGCTTCATACACAGGGAAGCACAGCTTCATATTATTCATATTATGCATATTATTCAGTGGCTTTCTGTGTAAAATCTATGTATCTGCCATGGCCGAACACGATCACACACAGATTCTGTTTTCAAAGCAGTGAACAAAGACCAGCCAAGTAACAGAAATGTATGTGGTATGAAACCACAGAGCTAAAATGTGCAGGAGAAAGGCCTTTAACAGTTCTGGTCTGAAGAAAAGACAAGTAAATTGTTTCTCCATCCAAAAGGAAATTCCACTATTTCAGCATTTGCTTTTGTCCCAGTTCAAACCAGAAAAAAAGAAGCAGCTTTCTGAATAGAAAAAATGCCCCATGAAGTTTTCAGTTTCAGTCTGCTGAAGTTTTTCATAACTATTTAGCCAGAACATAATAATTTTGCAACTTACAACTGAAAAAGCTTTTTCCTGCTGCACCAACCAAACTGAAAGATATTAAGTTATTCAATACACAGCTGCATTCATGTAACTTGTCCCACTTAGTTGCAAGATTTCTAGTTCGGTTACCTCCTGCTCTCATCTTTTCCAGCGAAGGGACTACTAGGTGCCCATGAGACACTGTGCTTATGCCTCTGCTGCGCCCTGGGGATCAGCTTGAATATCCTGCCTAGCATCTTCCTTACTGAAACAGATAACATCTTACTTACTGAAGTAAATTCATCAAAACTGATCCTGTCATTCCCCGTTGTTGTCAAATTCTGAATGAGTTCTCTGGCTTTATATCCTGGGAGAGGGAGGTTGGCTGCCTTCAACACATCTGTTAAATCATTGGCGTAGATAAATCCGTTCCCACTGATATCTGCAAAGATTAAAGCAAATGTTTAGATTCTACATCAGCCCAAAGAAATTTTATGCACAAAAAGGCAGCTGGTTTTATTTTATCTGGGGAAGGGTACATTATACGTATATCCGGAAGTCCAATATTTTCAACCACTGTGGTGTCATTCATGTCATTCACATCCAAGAAAAAAAATTACAATCATAATATAATAAACAAAAACTCACAGTGATGAATTTGTATGTTTAAGACACATTGAAATATCTTAACAAATCTAGATTTAGATGGATATAATTGACTTTCGAAGGTTTACATATAGACAAAAATGATTTATTGAGGGAGTATCCTGTCTACAGAATGGCTAAAAAAAATGGAGTTGACACAATGCAGAGTTACACCTTACATGTGCATATATTCATAGGTACAACTTGTGATTTTGGCCTGTTTTCTGCATCTAGCATCATCAGAAGTCATTCATTTAGAGGCTTCGAACTGCGTATGATCATCCTTAAAATAAAAACTTGGATGTTTCTCTGTGATGGTGGTAACATGGATGGTCCTGCTGAGCCTGATGCAAGACCCAGGGTAGGATTTTATTAGATCACCAGTAGAGGTTAAATAGTCTTTCTCCTGCACCCAGTTCATTAAAAACTCCACAGATAAAAAAGGAAACTGAATGTATCATGTGGAGAGTTTATGTTAAAACATTATGATTGTGTACATTGGTTTTTTTATATATAGTTATATTTGTTTTGTATGTGTGCGTGTCATTCTTGTTCTGCAAGCTTTTCTTTTCCCCAGCCCGGAGGCCGAGGTGGTTTCAAAGGAGTGTGTGCCGATTTCCTGTGTGGTAAGTTGCAATGTGAATCATTTTTGCATGCTGCAAAAAGGCACTTGCTCTCAGCATCAATAGCACAGACAAATACAGACTGCAAAGTGCATCCCATCCACTTCTGAAGTTCTACAACGAAAGGATCCGGGCTTAGGGAGGGAAATGTCTGGGAGAGGAATGAGAGCTTCCTTCCAGCATTTGTCTTGTCAGTGCATTGGGTGTACACACAGTGCTCAGATATTCGAGATTGACAGCCCGGTCTACTGTGTGCTCAGAAATCAAACAACCATCACCTGAAGCAGTAAGGACAACTGATTAACACATAATCCAGCACGGCTGACAGATCTGCTAATAAAAGTTAAGCGAGCTGTGAGCACAAGGACCTTTTCTTAGAATTTGAGTACACAGTGCTGGGTCTGCACTTTAAAGGAGACAAATTAGATAAGGCCTTTAAAGGCTTGGAAAGGAAACACATACTTTTAAAATATATGGGGCTTGAAAGGTCATAGTAAAGGGATTACAAATTTTTTAGCCATTTGCACATTTATCCTCTCCAGAGTCTTCCTTCCCAGACGGAGAACTCAATTCGCATTAAACTAAAACCTTTTTGACTTTCAAATAATTTGTCAGGAATAAACAATACTCTTAGGACAACACTGGCAGGTATTGCCAACATGGTTTTCTGTAGAGCTTTTGAGGTTATTTCACAAACCCTGCTGCTCATTACCCTGTCATCTCGCTCCAGTAAGAGGCCCTTGCTCTGCAGCATGCTGATGTGGTTTCACCTAGGAGGCCTAGAGTGGCAGAAAAAGGACTTTCTGTGGGTTTTGTGACATAGCAGATCAGCGCTGGAGTGAGCTCCGTTTCCTCAGAGCTGGTCACTACATGAGACAAGAGCTTGCTATGGCTTCACGCTTCTGCAGTGTCTTTCCTGTACTCACCAACTCACAACTTTGCAGTACTCACCAACTTTGCAAAAAGCCTCTCGTAGCTCTGCCATCTCCTCCTCTGAAAAGTGTCCTGTTGATGCCATTTCTTATTTCTCTGAGTGGCAAGTCTGCAAGAAGGAAGCACATGTTTTAATTTGGTGCCTTTTTGGGTTTGTAATCATGATGAAAAACACATTTTCATTAGGATTTTCAGTCTCGAAGCAGCTCCACCAGAAAACCCAGTTCCTCTCCACATCCTGAAATCAAGAGAAGGGGTAAAATCCTGCATCCAGGAGATGCAAATCTATGTCCCTTCTCTTGTTTTGCCAGACCCTGCTCAAAATCCCAACAGTTTTATTTATACTAATTTAACTGGAATTAAATCCTACCTCTGCTAACTTCTGTTTCTCATGGAGCAAGCAGACAAAATTGTGTTGGTTCTTGTTATTCCCCCTTTGGAAACGCAATTCACCTCATGCTTCTTCAGCAGCACTGTCAGAGAAGCAGCAGCCCTGTCTGCTCTGAGAGCTCTGCATTGGAGCTGGAGCCCAGGAGGATATTTGCACCGCCTACCTTTGGGCACCTAATGAGGAGGCTGGTCACCCCTATGGGGTGGATGGATGGAGAGAAGCTCCATCACAGGGTATTCGGAGCATCTGGATGGGCTTCCTGGAGGGCTAATTCTCTTCCTGGATATGGTACCCCAAGGTACCTAAGTTAGTGCCTGAAGTTGGGTGGCACTTTAGGATTGGATGACGGGAAGGAGTTTTCCTGCTTTTCTTCTCATCAAAGCCATAAAGAGGAAGAATTGATTAGACTTTCCCTTTCTAGGCACCTTTCTTAATAATCAGAAAGAGAAAGTTTACTTCTGTTTGTCACATCATTTAATACACTGGCAGAAGATGCACATTATACCCCTCTGCTTTTTCAAGTCCCTTGCATCTATTCATGAGGAAACTGTTCAGGAGACAGACTCTCTATTATTCTATATTTGTGAGAATGACTCTAGTGTCCTATGTCTCTTTAAGTATTTATTAACCAAGCAACTATTTAAATAGAATAGGACGGAAACCTGAGTTGATCCTGGAAAGTGGTTGCTGTAGCTACAGTGTTCAAATGAGGGAAAAAAAATCAGAAATACCTCATTCCTAGATTAAAACCAACACTGCATCCTGGAGGCTTGGATTCCAAACTTTATAGAAAGATATACAGGGATCATTTTTTAAATTACACATTTGCTGTAGTTCTTCTACAAAGACAGAGCTGTGTACAGCCTCCATGGGCTTTAGCTTTAATGCTCTCCTAAACTCATGCATTGATTCCTTGTATCTCTGAGAACCACTATGGATGTGGCTTTGAAACAGCCCAAAACCAATCTCATGTGGTTGGCTTTTTGTCCACCGTCCTCTTGTAGCATAATGCACCATTTTTCTGCCTCATCACTGTGATTTTAGGGGGAGGACAACTTCCAGAGAAAAATCTGTTCATTCACTCCAACCTTCATAAATAGAGAAACGCAGCATAATCCCTAATGCAGTTGCTCTCTGTTGAGAACCCATGTGCAGTTTTCAGCACAACGGAGCTTGTGATTACTACTGAAATACTAATATAATATTAAAAGTAGTTCTAACCACCATATTTTCAAGGATTACCTGTAACAATCCCTGTGAACCACAAGCAATGTGGTTTATATACACTAAGGTAAAATTAGATCCATAGCCTTCCTCCTTCATCCTGGTATCTTTCTTGCCTCTGATTCCTCACTAGCCATCTTTTTCTGTTGCATGCTGTGTGGTTTTGCAATATGTGGATTACCTAATTTGCACCCGGTCACATACAATTCTTACACTATCAGCAAGAAAATCCATATTCCACTGCAAGATATCCCTTTCAGTCCAGTCCAGGCATTTGAAGCAATATAATTTGCAACACAACTTTTAATAGCATTAAGACTGTTAATTAAGACTGTTAAGAGCTTAATGGATAAGAAACACGACAGGTTGCTGCCTGTAAAATGACTTTTGCAAAGAGTTTTATAATCTTGAGAAAGAATTATCACCAGCATAAAATGGACTTTTCTTGATTGCTTAAGAAGTTGTGACTTTTGATCAGTAACTGACTCACCTGTTAAATACAGAGAATCCTATTAATAATGCATCTGTTTACATATGTGGGCATTTATACTAATAATACATAATAGGATGAAAGGTTTTGCTGTAAGGAAACCATCTGACATCCTTTTTAGGTCAATATTATTCACTGTTGTACAGGTGGCTATGCTTAGCCGAGAAATCTGATGAATCTCTATATCGAGCGCGAGAACTGGCCCTCGATCACCCAAGGAGCAGTTGTACTTGGTGATGGAGGTAACATTACTGCTCGCTCCAACACACAACTGAGTTTCTTCTGTATTTTCATCCCGTTAGTATCTTTTTATTTCAGCCTGTCCGCGCCAGCATCTAACATCAACCCAGTATCACTGACTCTGTTTACACAGCAGTGAGATTTGGACAGGCACCCTCTATCAGCCAGCCCTATGCTGCCATCTGCACAGCTCTCTAGGCAGGTCAAGGGTGTCGTCACCCACCAACTCTCTGAGGGTTTGACACTGGCACTCATCACAGTACATCTGCCGCTTAAAATCCATACCAGCAAGAAAATCCCTTTGTAGCCTCCACCTCTACACAGTTTCAGGGTTATCTAGTTCTGATTTCGGCATGGGACTGCAATAAAGGCAGGGAAAGGGTTGGAAGTCTTCACTGTGGGTTTTCTAGACTCACCTGCAGCTAGAAGACCTCTGCAAAAGCCCTCAAATTTACACTCAATTAATCAAAACCAGAGTTTTCAGAATAAAAGTTTCAGAGTTATTCACAATTAAAAATTACTTTCATTTTTTTAAATTGTTCAATAAGTAAACAGAAAACATAGGGAAATCAAGAAAGTTGAAGCCCAAAGCTTCAGCAACACACGGCAAAAAGGAGCAAATCCACCTTCAAAAAGCTACTTTTGAGTATATAAACTGCTTATTTTGCTTAGATCATTACAAGTAAATTATGGTATTTGGGCACACAGAAATGTAAAATGCCTCTGCATAATGGTGGGGGAGGTCAGGCCCAATATTTTCCTTCTGATTTTATCAACCAAGAGCAAAGTCATTCACTGCTAGGGGTCAAACACTTCCAGCACTTCATCGTCCTCAAGGCAAACTGAGAATACCTTGGGCATCCCATCAAGAGAGCATCCAACAACCCTGGGTAAATAGTCTAATTGCTGTTAAACCACAAGAGGTTGTAAGCATATGGTGCACTGATCTACTCCAAACTGTTTGCAAAATCAGTTTGACAAGACAGATGCAGAGAAAAAAAAAGCAGAGGATGGTATAACAGCAATGGAGATGGTGAGCAATATGAACAAGTTGAAACAGCTTCTTTGAAGTGAATAGCTATTGAGGAGCTGAGGGAAGAGCAAAAGGAAAATCAGTTGATGAGAACCAGGCGATGGCTTTGAGCACAGAGATATACAACAAGCAAAGAGAAAAACTGGGCAGAGGGGAGCATGGCAAGTGGGAGGGGAGTTTGAGAAGAAACAAATGCAAACAGCTTAGCTATCAGCACAAATGCAATTTTGAAGGTCGGCATCAGCTGCGAGGGAGGATCTCAAACTTGGCATGACCGAAGATCGGTAAAAGAATTGGAGTTCCTTGAAGAGAACAAGATGAAAGTCAGCACATGCTGGGAAGTAGAGGCAGAGTGAGTGCTAGGGAGGAGAAGACAGCTCCACGGGCCAGAGCAAGACAGACAGTGGAACTGCCAACAAGCAAGAAATGGAAGGAAAATAAAACAATCCTTGAGACAGGCTGAGCTTCAGATAGCATCAGGACATCCGGATTACACATTGCCTGGAAGTGACACTGTGTTCCTGTTTGACAAACAGCATAAACCTGGTATTGCAAAAGCAAAAATAAAGTTGTGCAAATACATTCCTTCCTGCCCAGAAGACTGTTGAGTAACAGATTAATGTAAAAACGGGAAAATGGTCTCACCTAAGGTGCTGAGAATCGTAACAAATGGATATCAAGAGAGCCCCTTCAAAGCACTCTCTTGCCTGCCATCACTTCCAAACCAATACATTACAGCCATGCTGTAAACCCTCCTTTTATTTGACCTTGTCCTCAGAAGAACCTACTATCACACTTATGTTTTAAGAGATCTAATAACAAGATATTTTCAGTCTGGAATATAAAGGAAGAACTAAAATAACCTGCAAGTTGAACACTACTGCCAAATAGAAACACAGCGATATTGGATGTTCTTTCAACTCTTTCAATTTTGAAGCCATAGTCTGAGAAGGTGCCCAGTTATATATTACTTGGCAAAGTGTGCTCCCACCACGACATATAAATAATAAATGGCAAGGCCATTAAAATCTAAAGGTTCCCAAGACTTGTATTAAGCATTTACGTTGTTTCATATTTTCCTCCACTTCACTGGTGTCAAAGCTTTTCTGCAGACAAGGCAGTGAAAACCTTGAAGAGGTGAAACCACGCTTTACAGCCAGACATAAAGCTGTACCTTTCCCAAAAGCAAAAAACCCAAATTTCATGGGGCAACATTACATTTCACAAACACGTATTTAAGTTGTCAGAAATGACTTAACTGTGAATTTGGTGCTGGGAAAGTTGAATAAAGTACTAAGATTTACTCACTTTCTACCCTCAGGGCTTTGTTTTGTTAATGCACTAGTATTTTGTTAATAATACAATAACTCCTCTGGCTGTGGAGAGTGATCAGATAAAGGATTGCACGTGTTCCCTGTCATACATAAATTTATCTGTTTTTTCTGCTCTCTTCTCTTCAAACTTGTTTATTTTTTCTGAAAGCGATGAAAGAGGAGGCAGGTGCTGTTGCAAAATCTAACTGTTGGAGTTGCATGGGGCAGCATAAGACTGTCCCCCTCCACACACAAAACTCTGCCTTTTACTTTATTGGAGCTCACAGGTCCGGTTCCTTTTCTTTTCTCTCTCCTGTCTCATCCACAAATCCAATTTTCAAATGTCTGGCTTTCCATAAGGGTTGGAAAATAATCTCCCAGCTCTTTTCTGCATTAGTCTTTCCTTCCTAGCTGATATCAAAGAGGCACTACCAGCAGTCCTCCCCCAACGCGCAGCCCACCCTGAACAATGCCACCATCAGGGAGGAGTAAGAGAAATGGCCTCAGAATTGTGCAAGAACTCTTGTGATTGATAGATCTGAAGTGTCTTGCAGGCCAGAAAAATATAAGGGAACATTTTGAGCATATTCAGTCTTTGTCCTGTACTTCTTGCACCTTTGGGGCCCTCCTCATTCCAGATCACTCATCAGAATGTCCCTGATAAGATATTCCTCCCCAGAAATACTTCTCTCTACCTTTATCTCATAAGGTCCCACACATAAGTCCATATATCTATATTCATTTCTGTTCAAATTGTGTGTCTCAGTCAGCTGACCTTCTACAGTATGGAAGGGCTGAGGAGGAGACAAGAAAAGGGAAGCTTTATGAGTTAGGTTCTGATAAATATTTTCCTTCTGGAGACAAGCTTTTTTTCATTTTCATTCTCCCTAAGGGTGAGAAAAAGAGAAATTATTCACTGGATCTCATGTTGAAAGAAGAATCAATGCTATAACCACAAGAATGTGGTCTAGAAGTTCCTCAATTTTGAAGTTTCATCTTGTGCTCATCAGCAAAAAACTTCAACTAAAATGCAACAGGCAAAGCCATCTTGCTGGCAGTCAACTGAACATACTGTTTTGAATAATCCAGAATAGTTATTTCCCAATTAAACTTCATATTCTCAGCATTCTTGCTATTATCATGCTTCTCTCTCATATAGTTATTATTATCTGTTGTTATTCTTATGGTTCTGATCAAAATAATGTGCTTGGATCCCTGCGCTAGCAGGGTGATCCTTAGCGCACCCACAGCAAAGTAGGTTAGTAACAGTAACACTGCATTTCGCCACACTTACTGCCAGCCGGGGGCAGCGATAATTTGCAGTGATGGCTCTAGGGTGTCCAGCTGTCTTAGACAACCAACCAGTGCCATCCGTGTCCTTCATTCTTGTTTGGAATCACAGCTTCCAGGCAGATAGCACAGGAATTTTGGTGATAGGTTTTTTTCTGCTGATGATGTAAGATTAAAAGCAGAATCCATATGTCTCTTCCTGGCTGGTGAGTTATTCAGCTAGCCAGCTAGTCACCATGACTGACAGCATCCACAAACACCCCTGGGTTTTGAACTTCGTGTCAATTAGATGCATTTCTTACACGACTACTTTGAAAATCATTTAAGATGCACAAATTGCAACATTCTTGAACACCTGAGGCGTTTAATAAAAAAAGTTCATTTTTCAAGTTGTTCACTTCCTGCTGTGACTATTCCCCTATTTAAGTAGCTATAGATAAACACATGGATAAGGGGTTTTTCTTGTTTCCTCAGAGATGTTGAGCTAAATTTTAAATCCTGAAGCAGACAGAAACATACTTGGCTCTATTAGCAATGTCTAACTTGGGTTACAGTACCTTCAATCTGGGTGGGATCAGCATAAAAAACACAGAGAGCCTTTCTGAAGTTATGGCAAATAGTTCCTCCCTGGCACGTGATAAAGATTCACAGTTTAGTCCACACTAAATGACAATTTTTTTGCCTCAAAGGCATTTTAAAAGACTGTTGCCTGCAACAGCAATATCTCACCATGTGTGCAGGCACTGGAATTATTAAGCTTCAGCTATTTTATTTTATATACAATTTGAAGAAACACAAATAAAAGATATTTATCACTGTTCAGAAAGCAACACGGTGATGCCCACGAGTTATTTTCTTAATGTTGCATTTTATAAAGGACCTTATTTGTCAATGTGATGCCTGAGTCCTGAATCAAAAATGGGACAACAGAGTTTAGGAAGGAAAAATCCACAGGGTTTTCAGAGAAATGGAGATCTCTTTCCAATATACCTCTCAGTGGCAGGGAGGGCTAATCATTCAAGGAAATTAAGTCATTGCAGAAGCAGAGCTGTGAACCCACAAATACTCTCCTTATGCATCTTTTATCTGTCAGATACATCCTACCAGGGAGACAGCATATATGTGCACATTATTTTTCAATCAAAGAGTCTGTAGAATTTTTCTTTAAAAAGAAAAAATTGCTCCAGTGCACTACATTTTTTATTGGGTCACTTATCTTTTCCATCCCTTCACCAACACAAGCTAGCTAGCTTTAAAGTGAAAATGTTTTTCCATACAAAAAGGAACATTTTGTTTCTCAAATGCTTTCCAGTGATGGTTTTGGGGGGTTTTTTTAGGGGAGCTGGTTTTTTTTCCACAGCTGGTTTTCAAACCATGCCAAACAACAAACAGCTTCTCTCATTCAGCAGATGTCCTGCTTGGCAAGGAAAGTCCAGGCCCACCCATTTCCACCTTTGCTGACTATGGTGGGGAAAGAAGAGAGCACCTCCAGAGGCTGCTTTTGATACAAGTATGAGGGGCTACCCCACCTCTGCCCCATCACAACTGGGGTGGCAGATGGGACAGAAAACCCTGGGCAGACAGATAAAAGGCTCTCGTCCTATGCCTGTGAGGTAGTGGTTGTACTGCCTGATGGCAGAAAGTCGGGTCATGAAGTACTGACTCAGTCCCAAATGTCCTGTGAAACCCTGGTATCCGATACAAGGAGAATGTGGACTCTGTTTCCAGGTTGTTAGAGTGAAAACAGTTCCTCTGTACATGGAAAACATAAAAAACGTGTTCCAGCTGTAAAAAGGAGGTGGATATATTATTTCTAGATACAAATGTATATTTGTATTTGACTGATTCCACCTGGATTTATGAATCTGTTGTTGCTGTTTCCATGCCAGGAATTGTATTCTGTCCTTAGTTTTGCAGGACACCTCACTGATTTCAGCAGAGATTCACAGGGGCTTAGCAAGCCCCTGCATGATCAGGCCCTTCCACCCACCAAACCAGACCAGAAAATAGAGAGCACATCTGAAAACAGCTCTCCTTACCACCTGTCCTGCTGCTGGGACCCCCTCCTGTCATGATGCCATGCTGGTAGCTGTAGGATCTCTGAGTGTGCAGTGGGGCACCAAAGCAGGAACTGGAGCAGCACGAGGCACATGCTCCTGTGCCCCTTTCCTCTGAAGAATAATTTGGCTTTATGGCTTGGTCCCTGATCCCCTGTCACTGGGCACACCTCGTGGCTCACATGCCATTCTCCTCCCCATGGGTGCTGTCTCCCTGTTCAGGAAAATCCACTTGTCTCACCTGGAGGTGGTGATTTTCTTCCAGTCCTACAGCCTTCCCCTTCAAAAACTGCAAAAATGCACAGAGCGACCAATGAGAAGCCCCCTACTCTGTCTTGCAGCACAGCTGATTTCAGTATCCTAAACACTATTTCAGATTTTTCCACAAAGATTTTTCATTTTGATAAATATTTTATGTTCTGTATCAGCATTTCACTGAACTCTGCTGTTTTGCATGAAAGGGCTGAGTATGAAAATCAGCTACATTTCTGAATGCACTGTACTCTCCTGATCTCCCCCATCTCCTTCCCTCCCCTTTACTCAACCTCTTTCTAAAGTTCCTTCATACTTGAGAGAAAACATATGGAGGTGACTTTTACTGTAGGATTTCTATCAAGATAGCTCTGGTCCATACTACACAGCTGTGTTTAAAGCTGCTCATGACTGAAATCAAAAGGAAGTGGGATCAAAAAAAAGAAAAAGCATAATACAATGTGATGGAGTGAGTGGTAGGTTCTGTGAGCAGGAAGAGTGAAGCAACACCCCTAGACTTGTTTAAGTACAATGAGTTTCATATAGACTCTCAAACATTTTATAACCATAACAGCATTCAGTCCAAACCCTTACCTGGTTTCATATGAGGAAGCAGATTCAAAAACAGTAACATAATACAATCTTTTTCTGACTTATTGTGTGAGCACTGTCTTCAGCTTCTGGTCTAAGTAAATCTGGACCTTATATTGAAGCAGAAATCCCCACTGTTGCTACCAGCAGGCAGGCAGGTACTTTCCAGTCCCTGCTGGCTCTACCATCTCTCCTCAATGGAGTTTCCCACCACAGAGGGGCTTTCTACATCTTCTGTCTCCTCAGGAGAGCTTCCCCAACCCCATCTCTGACCCTCTGCAGACTCTCTGGCCCCACCTTAGAAAGGCAGGCTGCTTCTGTGTGACAAGCAAGAGGGGAAGAAGGGAATACGTGCTGGAGATCCTCTACACAAGGTTTCAGGGTGTGATCTGCTTTTATCAAGACAATCAAACAGCCATCTGCTGAGCACCCATCTGCAATTCTGATGGCATGATTCCACCTGCCATTTGCTAGAGATCATCTGCCCTTGATAATCTGCAGCAGTGAGGCATCAGCCAGCCAATATTGTCTGTGACTTTGGCTACACTAACAACGACCTGAGGTCCCATTTGCTTGAAAAGTCAAGTTGCTCACAGGCTTAAGGGTCAGTTGTACAGACAGCATTCAAATCAAATCTAAGTGCTGAAGGCATCACTGTCCAACAAAACCAACAAGTCTACTGCTCTTACAGAACACAAAAATTAATCTTGTTCACAATACTACCACCTAAAATGTCTGTAGACATTTGCAAGTCATGGTTCATCTACAGCCTGAGCTGAAATCCCAAAAAAGACAAGAAACAAGCCTGAACACCTTCAATAGTCAAGATCTTAAAGGGCAAATACGATAGGACCACTCCACGTCACTGCTTTCAAAGCAGAATTCCCTAATACAATCAGACTCCATCATGAATCAGTTTTATTTATTCTCTGGAGGGTAAAATTACATCTATAAAAGCCTAGTATAAATGTCCTAACAGTCAGCAAGGTATACTGTAAACACTCCAGGCCAAAATATATTAGCTTTATGAACTGCTGTTTTTCATCACTGGAATTATAATTACCTTCTTACAGGCATCCACTCTGTAATCCAAATAACGGCTTCTTACTTTATCACACCCGCCAAACCAGTGCAAATTCAAAGAATACCGCTCTACTCAGTCAAAGACCAGTCTGCCCAATTAAATCCATCAAATACTCTCCTGAAGGTCAGTAGAAATGCCGTACACGAGACAATTGGAAAAAGCTTCACAGTACTGCAGAACCTGCACTGCCTTTTCATGGCAACCACAATTTCCTGTGCAGTTAAACTGTTTGTACCCGCAGTGATGGCAGCCTGACAGAAAAACAGCAGGTGCTGTGATCTTACCTCCCAGGGTCAAGCAGTGGGTCCCAACTGCCGGAGCAACAGCTCAACAGCTGCAAATCCAACAGAAAAAACCCCAAACGTTCTGTAGGTTGAGGAACTGCAAAGTAGTATGTCAAAAGAGGTTCCTGCGTGATTAGGAAAATCTTCCCTTTCTGCAGAGTAACAAGTCAAGCCCAAGACTCTGAGCCTAAGACTGAGCCCAGAAAGGGAAGTGACTGGTGACAAAACATCATAGTGAAATAGTTTTTGTCTTTATATGGAAATTCAGCATTCTCCATTTTCACCTCACTAGTCCTACCATTGGCCACTGGCCTGTAGCACTTCCTCTCAGTTTTACCCCTCTTCATTTTCATTCTCTCTCACTAAACACATGCATGCGCACATGCACGCTCGGAACACCTTCCCTCTCTGGTGATGGAAGCAGCCATGTTTTGAACTTGCACAACAACAAGATCTGCAGTCCTACACTGTGCTCAGTGCAGGGCTGGCTGCAAAGCCAAGGCTTGGGCACCTGGGGCGGTGTCTCCTCACACCTGGGCTGGAGACTCCTCAGCATCTCTGGGCAGCCTCTACCAATGTTTGGCTGTCCTCACTGTGAAAACTTTTTTCTTTGCGTGCGGCTGGAATTTCCCTTGATGCAGCTTGTGACCTTTTTATTCTCATGTGCACCTCTGAAAAAATTCCATCTCCACCTTCTCTATAAGCTCCAATTACGTAGAAACCAAGAAGATCCCTCTCCTCCCTCTTCAGGCTGAACAAGCCCAGCCCTCTCCATCTCTTCTCAGATCTTGTGTGTGTCAGCTCATGACCACTCCACAGTTTGTCAAAGCCTTTCTTGTACAGGGGAACCTTAAACAGGACATGGTGATCCTTGCACCACTTAACAACAGACACCAATTTCAAGGACACATTTCCCAGCTACACTGAGGGTCAAGCATAAAAGTGCTTGATGGATGCAAACATTAGACGTCTTTCAACATTCTTGATGCAGCATTGCAGAAGCCTTAACAGAACTGAAAACAGAACATAAATAGATGAAAGTGATTCATCAACCCCACGGGGATTTTAAGAAATGTTCTGCCTTAATAGCAAAATTCCCACCACTTTCCACAGGCTGAAGAATCACCCCTCAGCTTTTTTAACAATTTCTCTAATGACTTTTACCTCTGAAAAGAGGCAGCTGAAAAAGTAACCAAATTGAATGGGTTTAATGAAAAAGCTGTCATTCACAAGTCATCAGACTATCTGGACCATCAGCTACATGCTGACGTGGAGCTTCAGGAAAATCTTCTCATGAACAAATCCCTATAGTTAAGGACCATCCTTGAAGCACACATACATTCACTGTATTCAGAATTACATTGAAATATCATGTTCCAGGCATTATCGATGTCTTCCTTCTTTTAGGAAAATACCTTCCCTATGGTATTTCTTTATTTGATAGACTGTGCCATGGGTGTCTTGGTTTTCTAGGCTATTTAATGCCAACCTGATGGTTTGCCCCAACTTTTTTTCTTGCAGACCTTTCTCGAATCCTTAATTATTTCTGTTGCTCTCCGTGACATCTCCTTGAAAGCTGCAATGCTTTTTCTGAGATAGGGAAGAGGGCACTAAATTGATGCATGCCTTAAATCTAACATCTTACTTTTACAGAAAAACTAGAGGTGGTTGTTTCCTTTTCAGAGATGTTTGCTAAGGACTCTTGATGTCCTCTCTTGAGTTACAGCTTATGCAGAAGGTGAAGGACTCAGATTTTCCACCCTAGCATATGATACTTTATATTCATCTCACTTAGACTGAGCTCAGTACTGTGTCATCAGTACACAGCACTGATTCATACCAGTACATACCAGTAGGCACCAGCTGTGACAGCACTCATACAAGCTTAGAAATACAAGGAGAGCAGGGATGACATTTAAAGTATGATGGATTTATAAGGCAAGTAAAACCAAAAGATATTTTATATATTTGGCATGTGGACCATGAGTCCCTTTCCCTTTTTCTATCTTATAGAAAAAGATCTTATAGTGGGTATACCTACTAATGCTATCTCACCAAACATTACATTAAACTTTAGTAATCTTTATACACAAGGCCAGCTGACGTCCTGTCTGAACCAACTCTGTCAGTTCAGCTTTTGGTGCCAATCCATGCATTCCTGAATGCGTGAGCTCCTGAACACAGTTCCAGAATCCAATTCCTAAATATAGTTTCTGAATCCAATTCCAGAATCCAGTTCCTGAATCCAGTTCCCATCTGCCACTGAGTCCAGTCTGGACTCTGGGAGTTTTATATTGGTTTTGTATATATTTGTATATATTCCATTGTTTTCTTATTAATGTTATTATGTCTTCTTTTTATTGTCACTGTTTCATTAAAGCTGTTTTAAGGGTTTTTTTCCCAACCCATAAATCTCTCTCCCTTATTCCCCTTCCCTTCCCTGTCTGGGAACAGAGAGGGGTTAATAGAGAGCATCTGTCATTCATCTATTGCCAGTCCAGTCCTAACCCCTGACAAGACCAAATCAAAACTACTGGAAATTATTTAAAAGTTATCTCATTTAAACAAATAGTACCTTGCTCTTATATAAGTACAGAGGACTGGATCTAATTCCTACTACAGTTTGATGCAATCTGAATCACATCTATATTCCCTGTGTCCCTGTTCTTGTTCCTCTTAGAGCCAGTGACACTTCCTGTAGCCATTAGTGAGTTAGGTACTGAAATGCCTGCCTCATTTCTGAAAAAGCACCCTGAGAACTTAAACGCTGTTGAAAGGTAAATGAGTCCTTGTGAAGCAGGAGTCATTACTCTGATGGCATGTGCTCAGGTGGGGGGAAGTAATTTGACCTGTCGCTGGGCCTGTCTATGTTAGAAACGTATCCTGAAATGCCACATGTGTTCTCTGCAGGGGAGAAAATACCAAGGACTCAGGCCTTTGCAGAATACATGTGAAAATAATATGTATTACACTGTATTTTTCCTGCATTACATCAGCCAGAAAAAAAGCCTTGAGAATGCAAAGCAATGGTGGGTGATCCCACTGAACCTGTCACAGCATGGATAATGGAGTCTTTTGGGGATGGAATCATGGTATCATGAAATACCTGTTGGGGCAAAAGAGCATCTCACTTTTTGTTTCACTCTGCTCATGCAGGAGGAAGTGGGGCAGACTCACCCCCACGTGGCTTCACCTCCAGCTTAAGTTTGCCACCATGCTCCCCCTCCTTGCGACACGGGATCTCCAACCCCCATGCAACCACTGCCCTCCATGCCAGGACCCACTGACCTCCATGGACCTCTTGTGTTGACATTCCCAGCAGTGCCCTGCACAGCTGCTGTATGGAGCCAGAGGAGGAAGGAGAAGGTAGCATGGAGGATGGCGGCCTCTGCCTACATGCTGTGAGGAAAACGAAGGGAAACCTCTGCCATACAGCGAAGCCTTGAGTGTGAATCATTAACAAGGCATTTACACTCGGGCAGGGAGGGACATGTAGGCTTGTAGGTACATCTGGAGATAGGGAATGTAGAAAGAAGTTCTCTCATACTGAAAAGCATGTTTTTGGTGGGGTCATTCTCAGAAGCAGTGGCTCTCTGAACCTCACCCTTTCCCCTGGAGTGGGGCACAGGAACGACCAGGAGGATAATGTCCTGTTAAACCTAGTTTATGATTTTATATATTTGATGGTCAGCCTGGTTTATGATTTCACATGCTTGTGCAGCTTTTGGTTTCCAAACCTTTAACTCTGAAAACTTGTCTTAGAGTCTTATAAGGAATTCTTTATTTCAGTTTCACTGTCAAGCTCTCTAATTTAGGAATCAGATAAGCCACAAAGATCAAATACGCTATGACTAGACTGTTTCCACAAAGCAAATCAAAGGATCACTCCTAAGCAGGAGGTACAACATACAACCAGCCTAGAAAGATTTACACTTCCCAAAACATATGTGCAGGGCCCTAGGAGAGAACAGCGCCTGATGGCAGAGGAGGAGATGGGGCAACAATCAGTTGCTGGTCTTGGAGCAGGTTGTTCCCTCAGCAGAAGCAGCCAAACATCCCTGCGAAACAAAAAGCAGATAGCTCTGAGGCCATGGATGAACTTTGGGTTGTTAGACTTGGTACCAAATTCCCAAAGTAATTTGCTTCATACAGATCTCCCACACTGAAGTGACTGAGTGTGTTGGAAAGTTTTCCTCGTGGCCCAGTCCCAGGCCATTGGAGTAATAGCTTAGCCTTGCTTAAGAGGAGTAAGGAACAAGATTAATTTCCTGCAAGCGGTCTAAACTGTGAAGCAGAGGCATTTAAGCAAGTGAAAAATGGAATAGAAGGGGCAAAAAACCCGGCAAGATGAAAGCAATGATAAATAAATAACAGGAAAGTGTACACCCCACTACAAGTTTAATAGGCTACGCCCAGCCATGAATTATTGAGCAAAACCATCCATTTGCTGCAATGGGGAGTACTAGTGAAATATTAATAACGGTGCATGAACTAATCTTAGGTTTTACTAGGTGAGGAAAAGAGAAAAAGAGGTTGGGAGAACCTGGCCACTGTAAACCAACCGAGCAGCCACGGTCCACAGCCATCCCCCAGGTCCGACTGCAGCGGGAGGAGGGCAGGTGCCCATGGCTCCCCACGGAAAGCACCCAAGTCCCGCATCTCAGAGACTGGCAGTGACTCCTCCAGCTGACAGACCTGTTTCCAGAGGTATATAGGTCTAGAAGTGTCCTTTGCAGAGGCTATTGCAACAATACTAGCTCTCATGGTGGTTTTTTTTTGCACTCCTGTGAAAAACAGTCTTGGTTAGACCCTGACTCAGCCCAAAATCTGTTTCCTAGCCATTCTGTTTTTCTTTCAGGAAATACTTCATCTGTGTGATGGGGGGGAAAGTATGAAAACATGACTTCGGTGACTCAGCTGGTCAGAGACTTACAGGAGTAAAAAGTATGGACAAAGAGATGTAAAGAATATTCTATTTCTAATTATGATTATTATGACATTTCTTTTTGCAAAGCTGGGAGGAAACAAACTCATTATTTTTGAGAATCCGGACCTGGCAAAAGTTGTCTCATAGTTAACCAACCTTCTCATTTATTTGTTACACTTGCAGCCTCAACCCCACTCAAATTTTGGTAAGTGAACCATAGGTGGCTTTGGCACGGCAGCAAAATGGGCTTCCACAAGCCCCCTCCCCTGCCTGCTACATGGGCACAGAGCTCCACGGCATGCCTGGGGCAGCCGTCACGGCAAAGATAGAGCACTTCTGCTGGGAACAAGGGCACTGCCATGTCACTGCCAGAATTTAAGTACCTGTTCTCTGCTGCAAACGGGTGCCACGGCAGGAAAAAAAAACCCATTTACAAATGAAGGTGCTCTCTCAAACAAGTTCTCCACGGGCAGCTTTTTGCCAAAAAAAAATAATTAATTAACTTTGGATACAGATGGAAACCTGCACACAAACACCTGTAGGACTGAACAAATTATCACGTATGTGCAGGCTCACTTGCACACATACCTTCTTGAATACTCTATCATTATGTCTTGATTTTATATATTTGTAAATGTTGAAAATTTTAACCTCCTAGGCTGTTTGGTTTGCTTTTAGTTTATTTTTCTTGTTTTTCTTCTTCAAAAGATATATTCCTGTATCTATTTCTCTTTTTTTTTCTTTTTTTTTTTTTTGGCATGTTTCCCTGTATTGTCTCATTTTCCCTTTGCATATTTTCTGGGTTTTTTCCTTCTTCCTCTGCCTTTTGCCATTTTCTCACTCCCTGACTCCTGCCCTAGCAGTTTCTGCTCGCTTGCTCTCACATGGTGCTCTTCTGCCAGCATTCTTCATAATATTTCTAAGGGTATTCAACTCAGAAGTCCCACTACTTTTTGCAGCCTCTTGCCTGCATTTTCCAAGCCTGGGGGTCAATGGCTCAAAATTCTACACAGAAACAGCCACTCAAAAACCTGTACAAGCAGTTATTGTTCCCTGTCGAGAGGGGAAGTTTGCTTCCCACAGGAGGAACTTGTGGTGTTTCTACAGCATATATATATATATAGAAAAAAAATCTCAGTACAGAATCTGGAGATCAAATGCCCAAACTGAGCTGGGGTCATTTCCAGAGCTGCTGTGTTTGCAGAGCCAGCCCTGCTCCTGCTCCACATCAGGGGCACTTGCCAACCTCCTGCAGGTGAAGGACGAAAACTAGTGACAGGCTGACCTTGTGATGCGCTGGGTTACAGACGACCTCTTGCTTAGAAGGAAAACGTCCTGCATCAACTGAAGCTGCAGAAGACAAAAAACTGATTGGGTGGGGTTTTTTTGCTGGAGGCATTAGTATGGAAATTAAGCACAGGAGGTATCTGAGGTCAGGCTTTCCACAAAGGACCTGAACCCAAAAAACGCTTACCTGGTGCATCTCTATTTTTGGAAAAGGAATGTGTACAAGGCCACCCTCTTTCCCAACAAATCTAGTCCCAGTAATGCTTTACATGGTGATTAAGAAAATCTCCAAGTCAAAGCTTATACTTGGGATGAATCCCTTCCATAACATATGCAAACTAACAAATATAAAGGGAAAAACTTGGGAATAGGGAGACATTTCTGCCCCTCTCCACCTGCTAGCTGGCCTTAACCGTAATTCTGCTTCAGCCCAAGTCCCACATAAACCCAGTTATGATTCCTTCATGTTTTCAGTATCAGCTTTGTTTATCTCAAATAAGCAAAAACAAGTTTTCTGTGCATTTTTTTTTTCATCTTGCTGGTCAAACACCTTCCTGTCTCAGTGCTCACCATTGAAACCTTGAAATCTCAGCTGAGGTAAGGTTGAAAAGATGTGGATACACTCTGCAAGGCAGTTGAAGGATATTCATCTAAAGTCACATTCCTGTTCTAGAAGCATAGAAGTTTGGAGCAGTAGCCAGGCTTTGACAGTAGTGGTGGCCAAGAGTGTGAGGCTTTGCACACCTGAGCAAAAGTTTGAGGCAGACTGGACAAGTTTCAGCAAACAACGTATTTAGCACCTGACTAAAATATGGTCAGGAAGACCCTCTATATAGGCACAGTAGTTAATTCAGCAATCACACAGAAGGCACATGTTGTAAAACAGAAAAACAGACTTTAATTTTACTGGCTGCTTAAAGTGAAAGACCTATAAGGGAACACAGAGAGATGGAAGATCCACCACTTGAAAGCAAGTTCCAAGTGTGAAGTGTCAGATGCATATCAGGTGGCATGAGTTTGCTCACAAAGATGCTGCTTGTGTTGCTACCAGAAGGTATCATACAGGAGCTGCCTGCACTGCTAGGAAATGGGTAGAGCACATCCTCAGACAAGCAGAAGGGTTTTTCATCCCTGCATCCTCACTTAGCTGCTGCATTTTCTGTGCTGCTGTGGCCAATGGACACCAGAAGCTAAAGAGGCAAAGTCATCAGGCGTTTTTTCAGAAGACTCAGAAGAGTCCCTAAGCAACTGTTCTTGAAAAGGAGTATAAATCGTTAGCTCTTGAGTGTTATCTAAAAGACAGATAAACTTGAAACAAACATTAATTGCTCTTTTGACACAGCTTTTGAGAGGCACAGAGGAAACTGAAACATTAAACAATTTAGTAGCAAATGAGAACTCCACAACTGTATTGATCTTGTGTGTATGTTTGTCAGTGGTGTCAGGAATTTAGAAAACAAGGTGAAAAGTCAAGCCCTGAGCTATCGAAGTGATACACACCAGTAATCCCAGCAAATACCCTCTTTGCTCTCACAGATCATTACACCGTACTAACTTTTCCAGGCAGCTGCCCAGAAATTCCCTGCATAAACAGCCCAAGGAGAACTATTGGTTTTGGCCATATTCAGCTCTGTATCCCACAAAATAAATGCACAGACCACAGCATCCTTGCAGGTCACCCCAAGTCAACAATGAGGTCCATTTTTGCAGGCACTCACTGACCTGTAGTGAGCAAAATCACAAAACTCATCCCCTAAACTGAAACCCAAAAAGGGACAGTTTCACTAGCTCTGCTCCTGGCCAGCTTTGCTGCCCAGTTTCCATCACTCAGTGTACAGCTGAGCCAATGAGCAGGACAGCTTTTGAGAGGATCTCAGGCAGATCCATATGGCCCTTTCTCAGCTCTTTATCAGTGCCTCATGCAATGAATGGCAAACTTCATCATCTCTCAGCTCAGCTGTGCACAAACAGTGAGGACACAGACCTCTAAACACATTCAAGTTTAAGAAAGCCTCTCCAGATAATACCACTGGCCAGTTTATGTCATGACCTGGAAGGAGGCAACCTGGAAGTATGGACAACCGAGGCATGGCTAGCGGCCCTGCTTTCACTGCCCTTGGCCAGGCAGCTGAAGCTGTGCCAAGGACAAGACATAGGCATTCAGGGAGCCTGGGGCTGGGATCAACCCAGTGAGATGGCGTCTACACTATAGCATCAGGAGGGAAGGGGGAACATGGGTGGTTCATGGACAGGGGGAGAGTGGAGCCAGACCAGCTTCCCAAATAGCTGAGAGCCATTCATGGAAGCTTATTCTCTGCCTTGGTCTCCTCTGCACACCCCACGTGGGTTAACACCAAGGGCGCACAGAGGATGGTTGGGCATCAGGAATACCACCTGAGCAGTAGGATTTCTTGGTGCATCGTTAGTATGAGATGTTTTTCTCCTGCAGCTCCGACACCCCACAGTGCTGGCAGTGTTTTGTGTGCTCCACAGACATGAGGACTGAACCACAGAGGTAAGTCCTTGGCAGATCTCCACAGGCAGAAGCATCTACACATCCATGCTGAGGTTGCCAGTCCCATTCTCCCAGGCATGTTTCCACTAAAGCTGGTAACAAAGATGTGCCTGGCAAGTGCTGCCATGGGTAATATGTACAGACTGGCCATGGAATCCACTACAAAACTTTGGACCAGGTACAATCAGCCATATTACTGCTCAAGGATGAAAATGGCCTCAGTCACTGTGAAATGCTGACCAGAAATCATCGTCCCCAGCACCTCAAGTTTGCATTTAGGAATGGGCAATGCAGATTGGAATTTTTATTCCAGAATGCTCCTGGGTGCTTAGCTTTTTTCCCCCTTCGCATCTTTGTGTCTTCTTTGTTCCTAGGGCTGGTTTCTACAAGAGCTATTGGAGCCTCTGGGCACTGTGGTTCCAGGAATGAAGAAAGACAGAGGACATGAAAGAAAGTTTCCCCAAAGGGCCTGCACTCTCCCAGATTAGACAGAGAGGGAGGTGAGAGAAACCAGATATAACAGTTAGACAGAAGGATGCTTTGCTCTACCACCTTTATTTAGAGAGCTGCAAAGGAGGGAGAGAGGAGCAAGCAGGAGCATCTGCAGCTTTTATTTTAATTCCCTTTGCTGCTAGGGCTGAGGGACAGACATACAGGACAGGTGGAATGAGACTGAGATAAAAGACTTGCACAAACCACCAAACAGCTCAAGCGAAAGAGGCTTCAGTGTGAAGAGTGGCAGGAGCAGTCTGCCTGCCGGTTAAGCTTGCTTTGGCTGGTTTAATGCTCCTTCAGGCATTCCTTTGCCTTTTCCCACCTGGTGAGTTATGAGCTTCACATGAGCAGCAATGAGTTTCCTACATGACTAACTCATCCTTTCTAAGCATTAGTGTGGAAAGTAGCTAAGTTTCACGCATAACAAAATACATTCTTCAGCTCTTCACAGCGTTACATAGCACATGACTAGTCATGTAATATCCATTTAGCTGTCAGAATTAAAATATCCATTTTAGCTGTCAGAAACACTGGACAGCCAAAGTATAGCAAAGCCAGGCAAAGATCTCACACTGAAGAAGATCCCACCAGTTTGCTCCCGCAACAGGAAGAAAAACTGTGGAGTGGCTCTGACACCCTGCAAACCTACCTTCCTCTTGACTCATTTCCCAGTGAAGTAAGACCCACTGTGCTCCTGGGCAGCACACTGACTGTTAAGTGCATCCTCCACTGCATGCCGCAGGCTCTGACTTGCAAATCATGATTAAACAAGAGGGTTCACAAGTGCCTTTGCAAAGACTAGATTTAGTTCAGCCTCTTTACATTTTCTCAGTAGTTTCAGCTCTATGTTGTAATCTCTACTTCCTCCATGGCTGAAGAACCTTTCATTTCAAAAATGTGTATTTCCACATCCCAGTGAAATTTCAGTACTGTGGGATGTCTCTACTCAAAACTCAGGGACACTGTTGGCAAGTGCATTTCTGGCCACAGACACATGAATGAGGAACGGTGAGGACAGACGGCATGGAACTATGTATGATGCTCCAACTGCTCTATGCCCAAGGGTATGTTCCAGCAATGAATGCAAGAGATGCTGGCTCATGAATGAGAGAGAAATTACCCTGCATTTACTGAGCTCCTGTGCACCAGCTGCTCTGCAGACCCCCACCCCCCACCCCAACAAAGCTTTGTGTTCTCCCTTCCAGCAGAGATCAAGAAGTCATTCTCCCACTCTACTCAGCACTTGTCAGGCTGCACCTGGAATACTGTGTCCAGTTTTGGTTCCTGCTATACATAAAAGAAGTGAACAGGCTGGAGAGGGTCCACAGAAGGTCCACAGAGATGATCAAAGGACTGGGAAGCCTGCTGTGTGAAGAAAGGCTGAGAGAACTGGGTTTGTTCAGCCTTGAAAAAAGAAGGCTTAGGGAAGACTTTATCACCATGTTCCAGTATTCAAAGGGCAGCTACAAAGAAGCTGGAGACTCCCTTTTCACACAGAGTCACATGGAAAAGGCGAGATGTAATGGGTACAAGTTACTCCTGAGGAGATTCCAATTGGACACAACAGGAAAATTTTTCACAATGTGAGCAATCAACCATTGGAATAATCTCCCCAGGGAAGTGGTGGATTCCACAACATTGAACACTTTCAAGATTCAGCTGGACACAGTGCGAGGCTATCTTAGCTAGACCATGCTTTTCCCAAGAAAAGTGGGACCAGATGACCCTTGAGGTCCTTTCCAACCTAGTATTCTATGATTCCTTCCCAGCACACAAATATCTGCAGCCACAAACCCCATCTTTTTCTAAAGGCCATCTTTTCAGCAGGTCTTCTTACCTGCCTTTGCAGAATAAGTCAGCATTTAAGCAAAGGCTATGTGCTTCTGTCCAAAATTTCTGGGTAAAGCCACTGCATGGGTTCTGTGCACCGCGACCAACACAGGAAAGTCCTTAAATCCACCACAAGAAAGGCTCTGAGAGAAAGGATGAGAGGATAAATATATGGCAGATACATGGTAGTCACAGCCTAGTAGTTGCTAGTAGTAGCTTTCAGCTACTAGGATTTCTGGTTACCATTGGTTGCACAAACCCATTTAACTAAGGGCATGTCAGCACTGAAGGCAGAGTAGTGCAGAAATACCTGAGTTTGCTTAAAGAAGTTACCTCAAATGCTGCTAGCAACCGAGCTGCAGCTGGCTACCTTATTCAACTTCTCTTATTTAAAAAAAAGACATATTTTTAATATATATATCTGAGAGAGATCTCCCATGGTTTGAAATAGTGGTCTAACTATTGGACAGTCCTTCTAACTTTCTGCTTCTCTACATGGGGCATGTAATTGTGAAAGCAGTTGTTGATGAATTCTGCACATTGGGATCCAGGTAAGAACTGCAGACAAAGGTGAATGCTTGGACACTCACAGCTTTGCAGCAAGGGCAGCCAAAGGCATTATCTGAAAATCTCTATAAAATGTCAATGCATATTCAAAGACAGTTTCTTTTTAAAGAGTTGGTGGTTAGATCTGAGAAACACATTCTCACAAGCATGGAAGACCTTCAGTGGCTAACAATCCCACCTTATCAGGAAGGGGGTAGCACAGTGTTAATTCCTCTACCCCAGTGTCCCCTTGCACCATCTATGCATGTGAAGTCTATGCTTTTACTGCACCACTTCACAGGCAGCAGATGCCCCCAGGCTTATCACTTGATGGCAGTGCAGATGTCTCCCACCGCGCCTGTTCCCACACTCAGAGATGGCTTCTTTACGGGAGCAACTCCACCAGCCACCTTTACAAGGTATTTGGCTTTGGGTACCTGGTGAGGAGGATGCTTTCCTCTGATTCTTGGTCTTTTTTAGCAAGAGGAGCTCACCCAAGCTAGGAGATATTCTGCTTATTCTTACAACAGAGCAGGTGGTGAGGACCTCCCTGATAAGCAGGGCCCACGCCAATGGAAAAGCATGCTCATGGTGAAATAGCAAGGTGGGTATTTTAAAATAAAGCCGTTAGGGGAAATTAAGGGTTTTTTAAAGAATGCATAAACTGCTTCATTTTCATTCATAGGCAAAAATAAATGTTCTGACATTGTGTGTCCTTGCTCACACTTCCTGTGTTAATCACAGTTCTGTTTAACTTTGCTTATTAAAGCCAAGCTGATCAAGCCACTAACCTGCAAAAGACTTGACTGTGCCTGAAAAGTGTAATTCAAGCTATTTCCACTTATATTCTGTGGCCTTTGCTCTTTTCTGTAATCCTGAATGGAACCAGGTGAACCTGGGGACTTCCATGAACTCCTAGTCTGCAGGTCTTCCAGAAAGCAAGGATGCATCCTCTTCCCTGGGACAGTAAGGAGAACAGTACAACTTTCTGACAGTAGCTGCTCAGCACTTTCCAGAGACAGTTCTATTTTTTTTTTTTTTTTTCACATCTTAAACTGGGTAATCTGAAATCTAAATTTCATTTTGAAAACTCTGGCCTGGATACACAGGTGAAAAAACCGAGGAGCAAAGTCATGACACCTGCCTGTACATAAAGACAGCGAACATATGGGGAGAGGAAGAAGGGAAAAATAGTCTGCCAAAGCTAACTAATGGGACCAGTTACATTTTCAAGAGTTTATTACCAATATTTCATTATAAAAATCTCACAAAGTGAATTTCATATTTTTCTTTACAGAATGTCAGGCAAGCAAGGACTGCATACAAAACAACAGGGCATAACTGCTAGAAAAGTTCGTTGACAGGAGTACAGATGCTTTCGAATTTAGAAGCAGGGTGAATGTTGTATAGTTTGTGAAGAGATTTTTATATATGCCATAAATTATTTATTTTCTTGCAATTGCAATGAAGCATTTGTCTGTGAGATACACTGAAATCTCATCTTTAAGTTCTTCCCATAAGCAATAGAAGAAAAATTACATTGACAAATTCCTAGAGTCAGTAATTCAGAAACTTGTTTATATAAAAATTGGAGAATGTTCTCATGTATCTTTACATGATCATGAAGTAAAGAAGTTGTTTCTAAAGATACAACTTCTAAGTATGTCTTCAGTGATTCAACTTGAGGCTTCTGCTTAAGAGCAGACATTGGGGTTTAATTTTTCCTTGTTATGTAACATGATGACCATATAAAACTACTATTTAACAAAAAAAAAAAAAGAAAAAAAAGAAAAAAAAGAAAAAAAAGAAAAAAAAGAAAAAAAAGAAAAAAAAGAAAAAAAAGAAAAAAAAGAAAAAAAAGAAAAAAAAGAAAAAAAAGAAAAAAAAGAAAAAAAAGAAAGAAAAGAGCAGCAGTAACTCTAGCTTTTTTTTTTTTCCCCAGAGTTTTTTTTCATCCAATTCCACCCAACACACTGGCTCCCTTTTACCAGTACACACAAGAAAATGAAACTTTTTTGTATTTTGGTTCTGCCCTGAGAGGGATAGGCAATTCAACCCCAACATGGCAAAAAGCATTTGTGAGAAGTTAACAAACCTGCTTTCATTTCAAGTTTGGGCAACATAACAGCTCGGTGACAGGAACTGTAATGAGGAAAGAAATTCCACCTTGATATGAAATACAGCTATTTCTGTTTACGGGAATAAAACCATTTTGTAAGATACTCAGGTCTCTAACAAATATTTTTTTACTGCAGTTTTACAGCGCTTTGTCTTTGGGGAAATCAGTTCCAGAATGATACTGACCTCGTTTTCCAAAACCTTTTGGACTCGCTGATTTAAGTATGATGTGAAAAGCATGTGCTGCCACTCTGCTGTCCCAAATACTTCAGCACTAGAGTTTTAACCATGCTTTTCCAGCCAGTTTAAATAAGCTGAGAAGAAAGGACTGTGGATATGTTGGTTGGAAGGAACCTCTGGAGTTCTCATGCTCAGTGGGTTACATTAAAATGCAATACTACAAGGAAGGAAATTTTTCTGATGTAAAAGCATACATGCTTGTTTAGCTGATATGTATGAGTGTTCCCAGCTAAACCAGTCCACTTTCTGCAGGATAACGGCTTGCAAGAGCAAAATGAAATACGCTGACCTTCTTCTGAGATTTTCTTTAAAGAAAATACCCTACAGAACAACTTCAGTGGCTTCCTGAAACAGTAATGGTCAAGGGTGTAAGTTCACAGTCTAATAAAGGTCTAACGGTGCTAAAATATCACAACAGGAAAGCAAGAGTAAATGTTGAAGGTTCAATAACAAAAACCTACAATCATAAATAAATTTTAAACTAGGGAAACATTAACTAGGGCAATATATTAAATATGGATTCAGAATAAAACCCGTAAAAGAAAACAAGTGTAAGGATGATCACAATAGAAACAGATTAAATATGACTAAAGCAGATTAAAAATAAATAAGGTTTATTCAAAATGCTGATTAAGTGGACTAGCTATCTTCCCATAAGAGAGAAGAAAATTGGACCAGCTGTTTTCCCGTAAATGAGAAGGAAATGAATGCACTGTAAACACTAGGGGTCACCAGGTCACTAGGTAGGGTAGGAAGGAAAAGAGGAAGACTACAGGCTGCAGATGTTTACACGGGGAGTATTCCCCTCCCTAACACTGAGCATCTGACTCAGGTTCCTAAGCCTGAACACAGCTGGACCAACTTCAGGGCTCCTGAGAGCTGGCTGGGTTGGGGGGGTCTGCTTGGGCATTCTCCAGAAGGCCTCTGCCCACAGGCGGCACAGGAAGAACCTGAAAAAAGCAAAATACTGAGAGAAAATATGCAGATGCTTTCTTTGCGGAGTCCACTGTCAATTTAGAAATCCATCCCTCAAATCCACCTCGTGATGCTGTTACCATGAATTTTCCAGTTGTGTGCTCCTTATGTGGCCAATGCTAAAGGTCAGTAGGAAGACTAGCAGCATGGTCCCAGCTGCTTTGTGATGAAAACCATTCCATTTCGGAAACCCACACTGTTACCATTAGTACTTATTTTCATGCAGTCCTCAAAACTGAAATGTGGATTCTCTAATAACAAGGAAGAAACTATAATTTCTGATGAATTATTGTATTTTCATGAGAAAAGCCTGCAGGTTATCTGTAAAATAATTAAATACATAAATAAATAAGCCTAGTTATTTAGCAATAGAACAGGTTACACATGTGCATGCAGAGGAGCAGAAGACATTTATTGCCAGGTTGCACCTCTTGATCTCCTGGCATGTGCTCTCAACATAACACTGCATGCGGTTCCTTGCTGCTCTTTTCTTTGATTTTGCATGGATGGCTGGACAGAAAACAGAGTTTTCCAAGGACTTATTTTTTAGCAAGCACTACCTGAAGTGTGTGTCGCACATGGGAAAATTCAGGAATTACAGGTCTGTCACAGAGATGGTGATGGGATGTGAGAAAGTGTTAGTGGTGAGGAAGCATCACCATGATGTGGTGGTGTAAGAAAGGGAGATTCAGCTGAGTTTCACCTTATTTTCTAACTTGAGAATAACATGTTACTGGACTGCCACTGTGGCTGACCTTCTCACAATTATATGTCTTAACGATTATTAAAGGAATAGAGGGGAAAATTTGGAAGCAGCTGCTAAAAGCATCGTCCAACCAATCAGTTACCCAATGGAGATCAGTGACAGACACTGCTAGGGATCTGGGCCATGGTCCCTCACACGTCTTGACACACCAGATACCTACTTATATGGCTGTGCCACCACCCAGCTGCTGACCTGCTGTCACTGCCTCTGACATTGCCATGGGAAGGGTCTAGAACAGAAAATGGAAGAAGGCTCTTTCCCCACCAAGGAAAAGCCCACATAAGCCTTTGAGTAAGATGGTGTGTTAAGCACTATCTTGTAACTGTCTTTTATGCTTAAACAAGGCAAGGTAGGCTTTGATCTTGAAAACACAAAGGCCACCTTATTCCTCTCATCTGAAACAAGGAAAAACCCTATCCCACTGAAGCCTGGAGAAGTTCTGTCAGGAGCCTATAAGAGCAAGCCCTATAAGCCCCTATAAGAGCAAAATTTCAACTCCTCTCACAGAATACAGGATGCGAAACTTCCTTGGCAAAGAAAGCCTAAATCACGCTCTGGTACTCAGCAAGCAGAGGTTTCAGCCTAGGGTCTGCATACTACCTACCCATACAGACACGGCTGCAGAGCCAGGAGACAGCACTGCAGGAGAGGCTTCCCCTACTGCCCCCGCCAGTGGTACCTGGCAGAAGGGACTTAGCCAAGCCCAACCGTGGCATCATCATCTGCTGTACCTGGGCTGAACTGACATCCCACCTGCCAAATGCTTGGCTTCACGCATGTTGGTGACGCTACTAACACTGCTGAAGTCAGTGCTCCCGTGAAGAAAAGCTAAAACTTTTGGCAAGGGTTTGTTGGATTATTCCTATTGCTGGTCATAAAATTCCATATTTACCTCCAAGAGAAGACTGCAACCCAGTATTTCTCTGTCAACACCATGAACACGTACAAAATGTTTCAGTAGGAGGATTCTGGTATCCTTCTAGCCCTCCTCAGGGTGTCGTCTTCAGCACATGCGCCTACATCTGACCAGGGGGCTCAGGAGTGTGTCTGGGCTCCTAGGTCTGGATGCTCACCCTGGTCATACTGTAACTCCAAACCCAAAGGCAAGCATGAACACCCCCATTCTGCCTCCCACAGAAAGGTGTGCTGGGGCAGGAAGTAAGGTGTCCCACCAGCCCCAAGCACCACGGAGAGGGTGACCGCACCATGGTGGAGATGCAACCATCACTACTGTGCAAAGACAGTGACATCTGAGGTCCTGCCCAAACAAACTTAAAGCCTAACAGGAGAGAGCTTGTGATTTCTCATGGCGCATATGTAAAGTGTATTTCATCATGGTGATGTTTTGCTTTGAATCTCGCACCACTAAGCACAAATGCCAATGACAAATAAATCACTCAGGCACAGTATTGATTTTTGAATGACGATTACATAAAAAAATGCAAATGCTTTGGTGTGTTACATAAATAATTCCCCTCTGGCATCTATTATGCACGTTGCAGCCATACCTTTAATTTCATTTATGCAGTTTCTTTTGAGGAGAGACATCCAAATTTTTCCCTCAGCCTGTTCCACTCACTTTACGCAGTGGAGTACGTGCAAAGGAAGAGCAGAAGCAGAGGCAAGAGAGGGAAATTGATTGCTGCCAGCCTGGTAGGGAAACGTTAACCTTGCAGGCAGGGGACAAACAGCAGAGTCATCTGCAACATGCAAACCAGCTTCTTCATTTCCATAGTGAGGCAAGGGAAATGCCCTTCAGATTCTCAAAACTATTTACTGCTATAAAGAAGTTGTCTTTAGTGGGACCCTGTGGACAAAAAGGAATTTAAAAAATAAATACTAAGATTAAATTTAATCAGCTAAGCAGTTTTTGACACAGAAAACGATGCTGGGTAGTCAGTGTTCATGTTACGCAGGAGCAGACTACTCGACAGTCCCTAAATGCAACCTAATGAAATAATTTTCAGCTAACAAAGTTGCCATAACTGCCTCCACTTTCGGTGTCCCACCTCTTCCTGCCCTGTCCACCTCCCCACCCACCCACCACCC
>NW_010396012.1:82435-82650 GCF_000710305.1 Buceros rhinoceros silvestris
TCACCCCTCTGCCCTAGTCCACATTTCTAAGTCACTCATAACTGACTTAACACCCAGGCAAGATTTCCATCAGCTTGATCAAATGGGATTTGCTTGAATCAGGACTGCAGTGCCGGGTCTATTTCTGAAATTAATTATATTTCCGAGATTAATTTGAAGAGGTTTGGCTCAGCTCGACCTAGTTTGTCTTAAAAAGAACCAGATTCTGCACCTGC
>NW_010396013.1:0-2567 GCF_000710305.1 Buceros rhinoceros silvestris
GGGGAGCGGCAAGCGCTGCTGCGGGCGTCCCGCGCGTCTCCGGACAGGGTAGGCGTAGGGGTTACTTGAAGCTTTGGCTCTGGACGTGCTGTCTTTATTGGTCTTCACGAAAACTGGTTAGAATGTGGAGAGGTCACACAGAACGTATTTTTTCTGAAGGAGCCACTGGCATGTGGGAACATGCCGTGAGAGTCTTCCACAGCACCTCCATCAGTTGTCTCTGCAGATTAATTTTTCTCATTAAAGCTGGTATCAAGCCATGTGTTTATGTTATTTCAGGAGCTTTCTCTGATGGGAACTTGGTCTTTATGATGCAGAAGTTCATTGTATGTGGTACGCAAACCTGCCGTAGCTGAGACGAAGGAGCAAAGCTCCTACTCAGAGCACAGAGCAAATAGCTGCCTCAGCAGTTCCTTGGCTCGGTGTTATGTTGGTTCAGTCATGCTGTCTCTCACAGAACAGTATCTGTTCTAAGATCGCTGGCAAGTTTGTGATACCTTCGGTAACATGCCCCATGGATTCCTGAAAAATGCTTTCTTCACGTCTGTAACAATACAGCCTTCCAGTGCAGCATGCCACTGGATCCATAAAAGTTTCTTGTGGTGTGAAGTTTATCAACAAGGGAGGATAGAGTGTAACAAGAGCTGCACCAGGATTAAGGGTGTGTGCTGAGAATTGCTGCCAGGCTTCTTGGAGTGGCCTTCATACTTACCAGTTGTGGGAGTGACCCCGGCAGGGAAGAAGTCACAACCAGTTATCATGCTCTGATACATTAAAAAAAGACTTAGGGTAAATCTCTGATGGCTTTTAGCCACAGAGGTGAGGGTTGTTTCTGCACTTTTGCATAGTGTTGTTCAGTGGGTGCCAGCTGAAATCGCGGGGAATGGGACAAACATGAAGAGCTGAGGATATCTGAGCTCTGTTGGTACTGAAGAGTTAACCTGAGAATAATGTGGTTTGTGGAGGATTGTATTTTTTTTTTTCCTGAGTTTTCTCTACTCTCTGTTAATGGTCAAGTAGCGGGGGGGGGGGAAGGTGTTGGGGGGTTTTTTTACATAGTGGAAGACAGTTAACTTCGGGATTTTTTCTTTGATTCTTTAGCGCTGTCAACTTCCTTGGATATTGGTCTGAGTAACTGGAGCTTCCTATACGTCACTGTCTCCCTGTGAGTACAAACACCGTCTTCCCTGGGAGCCCTCTGGTGGGGTTCAGAAAGGGCTTTGTCAGGGTCAGTTTCTTTGAATGGGTCTGCGGCTCAGTGGGGTGGGAACGCGGGGTCTGCCATAGCCTGCTTGTACTGATGTGGAAGTGGGTGATCTAGTTCTAATAGCGCTTTGCTGGGAAGGACTGCATTGGAAGAGACTGACTGTATTTTGGTCCTTACAGCTACACGATGACCAAATCCTCTGCCATTCTCTTCATCCTGCTTTTTTCACTGCTCTTCAAGCTGGAGGAAGTGGTAAGGGTCCCACACAATGCTTTAGGGAGGGAGAAGATCAGGCCCAGGGAAATAAGCAGTACACAAAACATATAAGTAGGGAAAGAATGTGATTCTGTGGGTGAATCTGAAAGAAAGGACTGTCTGTCTCTCTTCAGCTCCACGAGTCAGTAGTGACTTTGTGTTTGCTCTCATCCAGAGGGTGGCATTGCTGCTGGTGGTTCTGCTCATCGCTGGGGGTCTCTTCATGTTCACCTACAAGTCCGCACAGTTCAACGCGCAGGGGTTCATGCTGGTGCTCTGTGCCTCTTTCCTCGGGGGTATTCGCTGGACGCTCACACAGCTACTTATGCAGAAGGCTGAACTGGGTATGTAGGGTGTTAGGAAACGAGGGGTGATGCTGGTAACGGGAGGGTAATAAGGAGGTGGTAGCCCTTGCTGCAGAAACAAAACAGCTAATGTACGGGTCAGTGTCTGGAACCTGGGGCAGGGGTTATCTGTTGATGGGTAATGAAGGTGGCTTGGTGTCTGCAGCAGCACAGGTGTGGGCAGTATAAATGAGGTGTATGTCTAGAAATGGTGCTAACAAAGGCTCTAGGAGCTATGTTATTCCCTGGCTTGTTGCTACCTCATCTGTTATTGATTCTCCTCTTTCAGGGCTCCAGAACCCCATTGATATCATGTTTCACCTGCAGCCGCTCATGTTCCTGGGTCTCTTCCCACTCTTTGTGGTGTTTGAGGGTGCGTGAGTTAATTAGAGAATGCAGGGATAGCTTTATAGAGTGGTTGGGGAGATTGCTGAGCAGTTTGTTGTTTGAGATGATTTATTTAGATAAGTGAACAGCTGTGAACTTTACAATGTAGTCAGAGACATAGAATTACAGGGACCCAGATATACTGGCAGAAAATTAAAGAGTGCATAGGAATATTAGCCTACCACATTTGTGGTTATACTGGCTATGAAGAACAGGCTCCACATCCTCCTGATACTGGAATGTGAGCAGCCCAACCCCATCTTGTTGTGAGGTGTTCTGGGTGTTGGGAAAGGTACTCTGCTACTCACTGTCTTCTTCCTAGGCCTGCCTTTGTCAATATCAGAGAAGCTCTTCCATTTCCATGAAGCAGGAAT
>NW_010396013.1:2651-6590 GCF_000710305.1 Buceros rhinoceros silvestris
GAATGCTGTTCTCTCTGGTAGGGAAGCTGTTCTTGGGTGGAATTCTTGCCTTTGGTCTAGGCTTTTCTGAGTTCCTCTTGGTTTCCAGAACATCTAGCCTCACCCTTTCCATTGCTGGCATTTTTAAGGTAAGGCATGGTTCCTGTGCTAATACTAGAAGGCAAGTACCAAGACATCCCTAATGGGCCTTGGGTGGGAACTTAGAGCCTTAGAAATCATCTCCTGTTGTTTTTTTTCTCCTTGCACAGGAGTTTGATGCTTTGCCTTTCAGTCTCTGCAGTGAAGTCACTTGGTCCGTGACAGCAAGGGGCAGAGACTAGTGGCTGTTGTATGAAAAAAATAACATTAAGGTCCAAAGTTTGGTGGGGTCTGAGGTAGTCTAGAAACACATGGGTCTCATGAGCAATGGATGGTGTGGGAGGGAGGAGTGGTAAGAAGGGCATGCTCTTGCATCAGACGTAGTTATAAAGTAACCCCTGGCTTGAGCTACCTCTTTAACTGAGTTTGACACATTGTCCCCTCCTTTGAGGATCTGACACGTGTACTTCTGAGCAAAATGGTGACGTGATCAGGAAGTCACAGCATTCCCATGAAGCCAAGCTATGCAGTCAGAGGACTTAAAATCTCACACCCCAGTTTAACAGGTTGTTCTGTTTCTAGAAACAGTGTTTAGAACTCTCTACGCATGGAAGAATGTGCTAGTGGAAGTTAGCAGCTTGGCATCTGTATCTAGGCCTGCACTGTAAAATGTCTCGTGCATATCTCCTCAGGTCCTGCCCTGCCACTTGTCATATTTTTTGTTTCCACAGGAAATCTGCATTTTATTTCTCGCCACACATTTGCTGGGAGACCGCCTCAGTCTCTTGAACTGGCTGGGCTTTGCTGTCTGTCTGTCAGGAATCTCCCTTCATGTTCTCCTCAAAGCCATGAATTCCAAAGGTGATTCTGTTTTAAATCCTTTTCTGTTTCTCTGTAGGCATTCTCATAGCTTCACTAGGAGCTGTGTCTAGTTCCAGTACCTTGGCAACACCAGGTTTGATCGGTGCTCTAGCAAGTTTGTTACTCAGTGGGCTCTCTGCGTGCAGGTGAAAAAGCACTGAAGCTCCCTGAAGAGGCCAGCTCCAACCCTGACCTGGAGCTGCTGCTGCACCACACTGAACGTGGTGAGGAGGAGGAAGAGGATGTTGAAACCACACAGCAAGACTGACTCCACACGAAGCACAAAGACCCCTGCTCTGTTCTTACCAAACCTCCCTGACAGCTATCTAGAAGGAAGGCCCAAGAGTTTCTGTCTGTGACCACCCAAAGCAGAGCTAGGGCCTGGTGAAAGAGTCCTGCTGTTCTGCTGCAGTGTGGATCTGTAGATGCTGCACAAGAAATAGGCAATACCCTGTTCACTGAGAGCAAACTCAGAAGACAAGCCCTGGTTCAGTGGAAGTAGAACAGCGTGGTGAGACTGGGCGATGCTGCAGAGTGCTTAGGGAGGGCTGTACACTAAGAGTGTAGACCATGAGCTGAAAAATGAGCATGGACATGTCTAGACTGCAGGCTGAGTGGTTCAGGGAAGATTTCAGTGTTGTTCAGGCTTTGACTTCAAAAGAGAAGGTAGATACACCTTTCCATACTTCCTTTATGGGTCTGCTAAGCAGAAACTCCAGTCTTGGTGGGAGCAGATGACTATATATGAATCTGTAGACTTGTCCTAGCAAGAAGGCGCCTTCCTGCCTGGTGACCTCTGTGTTCTGTGTGCACAGGAAGGGGAGAATTGAATGCTGGTATTTGGGACCAATTGAACACAGCCAAATGATGTTGGCTGGAGGAAGGACAGGAATTCATCAGTACCTCTGTCCCTACAGGCCGAGGGGAGAGAGAGCAGTATCGCAGGACATCTAGCTTGAACAATAAGTTTAATGGACAGTATGTGGGTATTTGAAGGGGGGGGGTGTTTTTTAAATAAACTGTTTTTCAGATTTCCTTTTGTCTGCACGTTATGCACCTGTGCTTCATCAAGCAGAGGTCATTTGTCTTTTGAACTCCTTTCCTTTTAGATCTGCACTGACCTTGCTACTGTCTGCCCAATTATTTTTGAGGTCTGACACAAAAAATACTTGCCAGTGAAAAGGATCCTTCATCTCTAACGCTAAGGGGATGTTCCTGCAGCTTGTCATGTTTGTGTCAGCCAAGAGAGCATACTGACTTGTCTGCCTTCGTGCATGAACAAAGGTGATGCCATATCCTAAGATGACTTTTAGTGTTGCGGCTTTTTGCAGGAATCTCACCTCTCTGCTCCATTGGATCAGCTAGTGCTGCTGCCTTGTCCAGGAAAGGGGAATGGCGCAGGTTTTAAGATGTGTCTTTTTGACTTTCTGCTAAGCCACAAGTGGTGTTGGACAGGTGGCTGGTTTTTTGCGTGGCGAAATTTTCAGCTCTGTGAAGGCTTTTTATCGATACTAGCTTTCGGAGTTTTTGGAGTGGATATAACTTGAGAGAGCTTCCCAAAGGGATAACAGTGCGATCTTCCTCCTGAGAGGAGCTGGGTGTTCAAGTGAACTTCTCATATTGTTTGAGAACCTGAACCGTTTTGACTGGACTGTCCCTCTGTTGATCTTGCTTCATAGCTTTCAGATATGCAGTCTTTCTTGATGACTAATCAAGAGCATGTCATGCAAAAACTGCTTCTGAAGAAAACTTTTTATTATTTTGGTAATAGTTATGTTCTTTGACGGTGTTCTAATAGACCCTGGTGACTTGCTTCAGAGCAGACAGCAGGTGGTGCAACTACCTCATGTAAAGCTGCTGATCCAGCAGTTCCAGGCCAGGCTGGCCCACCAGGGGATCTTGTGCATCAAGTGGGATGCCTGGAGTTGAGAATGGCTTGGCCTGTCCCTGGATTTTCCAATGGCTGGGAGTTGTGATGCTTCCAGCAGTACTCACCCTGTTCGCCCTACTGATAGGTGTAAGCCCCAAGCACTAAATACCCTGTATTTGATGTGGGGTGGTGATGCTTTCTGCGCGCTATCTGTTTGGCAATACCACAGCTGCTCTTTGCATTTACACTTTCTACTGTCCTAGAACTGAACTTCAGGCATCCTTAGACTGTGTAAGTCTCAGACCGGGATTTCACGTCCTTGTAAATCCAAGGTAAAGGTGATTTTTGTTCACAGGCCAGGATTTGCACCACATATGGTGCTTGACGATGAGATTTGACTGTCAGTGCAAGCACTGTAGAGCCCTGTATGCTGCTTCCAGTCACATTTCCTCTTTAAAATAGAGGGGATGCCCCAGAACCTAGTATCTGCACTTAGCATTTCTGATCTAGACACAACTTTTTGGCAACAAATATGACACTGATGGGGAACCTGCAGAACTTAGGCTTTCCTGCATACTTGTGAGAGATGTCAATGGCTTTTCTTCTGCATTGAAAATCGGGTTTTGTCTGTTCTATGCTAGAACTACTCCTACCATTCAGATGGAATAACATCATTTGGGATAGCATGTTCCCTGCTGGCCAAAGCTCCAGAATGTTAAAATCACAAGGTCTACTAGATGCAGTCAGGGTTGCTAGAATAAGGTGGGAAGGGGCAGTTGTTCCACAGCGTTTTCAGGGCTCGTTTGAGGCATGTAAAATTTTGCGTGATAACTCATCAGAGAGAAGGCACAAGCCCCTGGGTGAGCATAATTGGGAAATGCAATTTCTTGAGCCCTGGTAGCTTTGGCAATCTTGTAATGTTAGGAACCTTCAAGTCACCTTGCATACGATTTAGCAGCTGAATCTATGTTCCTTTAGTTTCTGTTGAACAGCTTGATGAAGAATTGTATGACGAGCAGAGGTCCATCTGTGTACTAGCCTTGAGTCTGGCCCCAGCATGCTACAAAGAGGTGAGAATAGACACTGCTCATCTTTCAGCATCTCATTCCACACGTGATCAAAGCAGGAAT
>NW_010396013.1:6680-7967 GCF_000710305.1 Buceros rhinoceros silvestris
GGAATGCTAAACATATGTGTTCAGCTATGCATTAAAGATGTGGTCCTGCCCTTTAGGTTGAAGACAGGATCTTCTTCTTGTCCTATCTGGAACCATGCAGCTTGACCAATTTTGAGGGTCTGTTGAGGCCTGTCTGCTGCAGCTGGGGGTTCTTTTAGCGTCTGTACATTAGTGTGTTGGTCTGAGCAACAGTCCTGGATCTAAATTACTTTCTCTAGCCTGGAGCATTCCTGGTGAGAACCTTCATGGTGCTATCGTGCACTCCCAGCCATGTACGCAGAGTTAGCTGTGTATCTGTAAGAATGGAAATGCACCTCCCTGACAGGAGTTTCACAGCTCCAGCATAGTTTTCATTTAAAAATGGTAGTATTGGGTATAATGGTCATTGCTGCATGTGCCTCACTGGGGTTACCAAACAATAAGCAGAGAGCAGCTCTGCTTAGGTCTCTTTATCTTCCTGCCATTAACTGACCAAACAGAAGGGGCTTTTGCAGTCTGGGCTGTTGAGTGCTTGGTTTTGGCTGGGAAATGTAAAGTGAAAATGAAAGGATCCTATTGTTTGTGGGTTTCTCCTGCTTTTGTAACAGCTTCTGGTGAGAGCCTAAACTTTGCAGGGGAGGGAGCACAATGTGTATGTTTCCCACTCCCTACAGCCCCTGTGCAAGTGTTGCTGTTCTTGTTCTGCTGTTGTTCACCCACATCCACTGTGTCTGTCTACTCTGTGTCACTCCTTCAGTGCTGGCAGGAGCACCATGATGAAGGATGGGCAAATCCCGCAGGCACAGGGCTGTGAGGTCTCCTGCCTTTAAGAGGTCCCTGTGTTTGTTCCACAGTGTGGTCTCCATGGTCTTCTGAGGGGAGTGAGGCAGCTCATTGGTCATGCATGCCAATTTCTGATGAGCTCTGAGACAGGGGCCACTTTAGGGTATGGGAGAAGTAGTTTTCTGTGCAGTCAGTCACTTCGTGGCATAGTTTGGTTCTGTTCCTCAAAGGAAGAGTGTGAAGGCTGAATATGCTGGAACCACTCTTGAGTGCTCTGGTGCTGGGGAAGACTTGCATGTCCGTGTAGCAGCACAGACTCGAGCCCTTGGCTGGGGAGAGCACACACACGTGTGTTCATACTGGCCAGGCCTTCCCCCACCTGTGGGCCCTCATGCGTGCACTGACACAGCCACAGACAGGAAAGAGAGGGCTGTGACTGAATATTGATGGTGTTTGAACTAATTAAGCAGCGGAAGCAAAGCTGGATGAGTCTCGGCGGGGCTGCACTCTTTACGCAAACTCTGC
>NW_010396013.1:8156-8815 GCF_000710305.1 Buceros rhinoceros silvestris
ATTTCAATACAGCAAACATCCTGAGAGCAAGGAGGGAGTGTCCCTGCAAACTCTTCTGCCTGGCAAACGAGGCATCATCAGCAAGCTTACTGTGGGAAGGGTGGCCTGGCTCCAAAACATGCAGGAGTAGCAAGGCAGAGCCACAACGCAGGGCCCAGTGCACAGCAGTGCCCTGGTGCCCTGGCTTCATTTCTTATTTCAGCAGTAGTTTTTATTCTGTGGCTTGCGGTTGGTGCCTGGTGAGGTGGGGAAAGGAGCAGATGGCGGCTTACCACCCAGCCTGGGGCTGTAAGGGGCTCAAATTCAGCTGCGATCTTTGCAGTGGCAAGTAATTGCCCCTAACTCCTTATGCCTGTTTCTGCACTGATGCTCTGGGGTTTCTTTGTCATTGGGCCATGCAGGTTTTAATCCACAGTCTTGGCTTTCTGCAGTCCGAGGAAGGTGAAAGAATCTTTGCTTCTAGTCAGCACCCGGCACTTGGAAATGGTTCGCTGCTGGAGTCATGCGAACCTGAGAGGCTGGTTCTGTATCTGCAGCTGCTGAGGAGTCATTTTGTGGGGTTAGCTGTTTGTCTTGCTTTGTATTGGGAAAGGTGATGCAGCCAAAAGTGAGCTTTGTCTGGAACTTAAGAGAGTAATGGTGTTTGTGATGGTATTTCT
>NW_010396013.1:8901-25306 GCF_000710305.1 Buceros rhinoceros silvestris
GAGTGCAGTTAAGCCTTCTTGTGAGGAATGTGCTCGTCCAATAGGACAGGTGTTTGTGCCTCCTCCCTTCTCCTGGTCCTCTTGGTGCTAGGACCTCCAAATGCTTGGCTGGGCCTTTGTTGCTAGCCCGGCCTCCCTGTGGACCTTGCCGGGAGCAGAGGCTGCTGCCAGCTGCTGGCTGCTTGCCTGGTGAAAAGTATCAGAATTGACCATGCAATTGGTAATGAACATTATAAGCAGGAAGATGCAGCCAAGTCCTGTAATTGCACTAATTGGAGACATGATCGTGAATGCACTAAGAGCCATTCTCCTGGTCTCAGCCTAGTAATTCTATCCTCATGTTTCAGCACCTTCTTCACCACCCTATGCAAGGCAGGCCCAGCTGCCATGTGGACATAATTCACTGTATAAAGGGAGCTGGAAGGTGTTACGTTCTTTGCCTGGTGGAGCTGCTGCTTTCTTTCTAGATGTTGAAGGTCTCCAGTAGAACTCCCCAGAGAGAAAGGAGCAGAGCTGGTGCCAGGTGTTGGAGTCTGTGGTGCACAGCACTTTGCTTGCAGCCTTGAATTCTCCCTCTGTGTCAGAAGAGATGGATCAGCCTCAACCTGCCCTGTGAGTTTAGAGCTAAGAAACTCTTTCTCCTCTTATGCTGAGTTAGTGATTACAGGATAATTCAGTCGGGAAAAGACCTCAGCAGTTCTCTGCACAGGCAGGGTCAACTGTGAGTTTAGACTAGGTTGCTTAGGGCTTCATCCAGGCAGGTCTTACCAAGGTGGGAGACAGTGCAGCCTCTCTGGACCGCTGCTTCAATGCTTGATTGCCCTCATGAGAAAGAGGGGGTTTTTCCTTATCTAGTCTGAATGTGTCTTTATAGTTATGCCCATTGTCTCATCCTCCCACTGAGCACCACTGATAAGAGCCTGCCTCTATCATCTCAGATAACTTCCTTGTAGGTACTGACAGGTTGCTATGAGGTCCTCTTGAAACCATCTCTTCTCCAAGCTGATCAAGCCTCCCTTCCTCTGCCTTTCCTTACAAGACAAATGCTTCAAGCCCTGAGTTCCTTGGTGGTCCTTTTCTGAACCTCCACTAATTTGTCCATATCTTTCCTGTGTTGGGGCAGAAACTGCATGCAGAATTACTTCAAGTCCTGGTATAAAGGAATAGTCACTTCCCTTGATCTACTGGCTGTCTTCCTCTAGTACAGTGTAGGATGCTGCTAGCTGCCTTTACTGCCAGCGTGCACAATGGTCAGTGTGCTGTCTGCCAAGTGCCCACATTCTTTTCAGATGAAGAACTGGGTGATCCTGGAGGCATTTGGACAGAGCCCTAGGGTGCCTCTATACATGTTTCAGTCTATAGCCTTGGCATGGACACTGCAGGGGTATTTCCCCAGAGGGAGGAATTGCAGCCTGCTCATGAATCTTCAGGGATACCATCCAAGTGCCAGCTGCTGGAGTTTGGTATCCACAGAGTCTTAGCTTTGAGGTAGGTCAGGAAATGAAGATCCCAGGGATGGGAAATAAGGACTGGAGAGCCCATTGATCTTGAAGGCTCTAAGCCCCCTAGGGAGGAAAGAAAGCGGGCATGGTTTTAGAAACTTAATGCAATTTCGGAGGATTTGACTTGCAATTTTTGGTAAGTTAGTGCTGGCAACATTAAAGCTGGGACTGAAACAGGAGAGCTTGGCTGTAAGTCCATACAGTGCACTGCTCTGTCACTCTGCTAGCAGGGCTGGTGGCTGGTTGTCCAGACTGTGAGACAGCTACAGGCTGGTCTTGCTAGTAAGCAACGCAGGCAGGGACTACTCCCAAGTTTTCGGTTATGTACAGCAGGTCCTGAACCTCTTCTTGGCCTCTGAGTGTCCTGGGGAGATAGATACTGCTCCTGCCCAGCGCTCCCTGTGGGAGAATGGATCCTGCAAACCCAGCATAGCTTCTGTCTTGGGAGACAGGTCTTTGGCTTCATTCCGATGCTGCTAAAGTTCTCCTCACATGCCCTGTCTCTCCCCGGGCACTTGTCTTTAACCTGTCAGTGCCTCTCTCAGTGGTCCCGTGCTTTGATACTCCTGTGCATTTGTACTCCCTGATTCATTCAGCAGCCTCACTCTTCAGTCATTCTCGGATCGGAGGCTGCAGCTGCACTCCCCTGCAGGAGGGGCAGTTCCCACTGGCAGTCTGATGGACTTGGGTGTGGGCAGCAGGGATGGTGCAATGGGAAAAGAGCACTTGCGGGAGAGGGCTCCTTGCACCAGCCTCACAGAGAAGGGGGGCATTGCTATGGCCAGGGGTGACCCTGGTCGGGCCAGCAGCCATCCCATGTAGCAGTGCTGCCTGTTGTGCGTTTGGGCAGAGGCAGGCCAAAACTGGGAAGCACTGATGTTCCTGGGTCTGTCCCAGGTGCCAGGTGAGAGCAGTGGCTGCTTGTAGAGTTGGGATGCGTGGAGTTGTTCCTGCTGCAGTCCAGTCACGTGGAGAGATCATGCAGAGAAACTCTCCATTCCATGAAGGTGTCAAGGATACGTCTTTACGCAGTGCTGTCTGTAGCTTGTGCCTGCAGTTTCATAGATTTTTCAGGCCTGAAGCGACCATTCCTTTACCTAGGGCCCCTGTGTAACTCCAAGTAAGAAATACCATTGTTCTGTTTTGCCTGTAACGAAGCCAGTGTCTCTCAGATGATGTATCTTCTGTGACAGGGTAGAGGATGCGAGAGGCAGAACAGATGGCACTTCTCAGGTACCATGGCCCAGTGCCGTGTTTCCTGTTTACACTTTGCTTGGCTACAGGCTACAGGCTCCAGCCTCCTTTATTAACAAAGTTAAAGAGCTCTTTCACACCAAGTGTTTTTTCTCTGAAGTGCTTATAATCAAATCACCTCTCAGGCTCCCTTTTTTGGTGAGATAACAGACTGAATGCTTTCATTCTGTCCCTGGCAAGTGTTTTCTCCAGCCTTCAAATCACATTTGTAATTATTCCGTGCATCCTTCATTTTTTCAAAATCCTTTTAGAGGTGTGGGCACTGTATCTGACCTGCAGCGCCATACAGGGGGGAACCCTGTCAGTCTGCTCCCACGCTCTGCTCCTCATTCATCTCTCTGACCTTGCTACCAGCACATTGCCTACTGAGGGTGTACAGGAGGCAAAGAGTGCTGTGTGTAAAGCAAAAAGGACTCTGATGTGCTTCTGTGAAAGGCTGATTTCCCCTCTGCTTGATACTGGCCTAACTAGGTCGACCCTCTTGTCATCACCCACTGAGGTTCTCCCAAGGCTCTGTAACTCCTGGTCTGTGGTTACTGGAGGATAAAAGACCAAGGAGCAGCAGGTTTTTGATGGAAGTGCACCTGCCATTGTCCTCTTTCCATTGTCATGACACTACCCCTAGATCAACCACCTTCCTCACTGCTGCATCATCCTCAGAAGGCAAATAAAGGGGGGCTTTGAGCGGAGAAGAGGGGGAAATGGCAGCTGGCCAAGAGGAGTGGAGAAACTGGACACAGAAAACAAAGGAATGTGGGTGGTTAGAGATCACCATCACAGAATGGTTGAGGTTGGAAGGGACATCTGGAGGTCACCTTGTCCAACCCCCTGCTCAAGCAGGGCCACCTAGAGCTGGTTGCCCAGAAGCATGTCAGGACAGCTTTAGAGTGTATCTCCAAGGATGGAGGGTCTGCATCCTCTCTGGGCAACCTCTGCCAGTGCTCAGTCATCCTCACAGGGAAAGGGTTTTTCCTGGTGGTCACAGGGCAACTCCTGTGGCTCTGGTGCTATCACTGGGCACCGCTGAAAAGAGCCTCTTTTCCCCCTCCCTTCAGGTGTTTATATACATGGATAAGATGGTCCCAAACCCTCTCGAGGCTGAACAGTCCCAGCTGTGTCAGCCTTTCCTCATGTGTGAGGAGCTCCAGTCCCTTCATCATCTTTGTGGCTCTCCAGGATGTCCGTGTCCCGTTGGACCAATGAGCCCAGCACTGGGCAAAGTACTCCAGGCGTGGCCTCACCAGTGCTGAATAAAGGGGAAGGATCACCTTCGTCATCCTGCTGGCAATACTTTACCTAATGCACCCCAGGATATCATTACCTTTCTTGGCAGCAAGGGTGCAGAGGATGCGGGGGAGTAGCTAGAGGACCTGAGTGCAAGAACTTGCCCTGTCTAGCACTGCAGGAGGGTTTGCTGAGGTGCAGGGCTGCTAGCATAAGTAGCCCCACCATCTCATCTTGTGCTTTCCAGCCTAGCAGAGCTGGGTAATTGCTTTCGCTATCAGAGCTCCTTGCGTTAACAGGCAGTAACTGGCTCCTGTGTTAAAGAGCCTGGTTTCAATTACTGCTGAATGCAGCTCATACTCCAGAGCTGGGAGATTACATGGGGGAGGAGAGGTAATGCTCATGTTTACTCTCTGTCTTTCCACCAGGTGCTCCTCTTCCCCCAGGGATGAAGCATTTTTTGCATTTCTTCCTTGTGCCTTCAATCTACAAAACCACCGGCAAGGGCTGCATGGGAAGCCTCAGGGTGTGCCTCTCAGGAGTGCAGAGAAACAGGCATAGCTGGCACAGTGTCATCTCTCTTCTTCCTCACATGGATGTTTCTTAAAGAAGCCTCTACTACAAATTCTGCCCTGTGAATGGTAGGGTAGCAAGGTGTGGAAGGGAGTTGGTTTTTGTAGGTGGTAGTGTTCCCCCAGCCCCAAGCAACAACAATCCTGGGAGCTTTCCCACGCTCTCATCTCAGCTATGCACGTTTCTTTGGCTTCCACTGCATCAGCACTGCCCTGTCCACTGGGCCCAGCCCCCCTCTGCTGCCGTTATTCATTTCTGGTCCAATAGATTACAGCACCATTAAAATGCACAGGGAATTGTTTTCTGCATTTTAGAGCTATGAGCCCTTACATTTCCATTTGTTTAGTGGGTGATGAATGGATAGTTGTGGAGCGGTGGGACAGTTCCTGACTACTAGAGCAACTAGTGCTCCCTCCTGCAAGCTTTGCACAAGGAGCCTTATCAGTTTGTGAGGCAACAGCTGTCTGGAGCTCCCCTTTCCAACAAAACTCCCTGGTTCAGTTCGTAATGGGGTCGAGGGAGCTACGTCAGAACGTTCAGACTTTACTCCTGTGCTGTGTTTTGTGTTTGATGTCTAGGAGGGAGAAGAGAGCTGCTGTGTGGACAATTATTTGTGCTACAGAAGCCCAGCTGGGAGTCTTGGGCCCTGCAGCTACTTGAAGGACTGATGCAGATAATGGGTAGGAGCCCCAATATCAGAAAACGGGGATAAATGAAGATCCTCAGCACAGAGTGAGGGCAGTGGAACAAAGAAGAGTGGCTGAAGCGCAGAGAGCTGGCTACAGGCATCTGGGGAAAGGCTGTGCTGGCATCCAAGGAATGCTGTAGCTTAGTGGCTTCCCAGTGACTGAAGGAGTCCTGCTTGATGCTGGCAGTTAGGCGGCCCTTGGAAGACAGCCATCACTGAGAGCGAGGTCCAGGTCTGCTGGGAACAGCCACCAACCATCCTTGGGGAGGCTGGCCCTGAGCAACCCCAGCATACAGCTGTGGAGGAAGACATGACTTGTTTGAGAGGGCAGCTGTTACCCAGTGCTGAGAATGGCCCTCCCGAAGACAGTGAGGTTATTTATCACTGATCTGTATGTGCTTCCTTGCCAGTCAGTCCCTCTGCAGCCAATGCAGTCTTTGCTGCACGTGCTGCTTTTTCCCGTCTTATCCCCAGTAACCTGGATGCAAAGGTGCACCTGCACCACAGAGCTTCAGCTGTGAAGGTGTGGGGCACGTGGTAGGCATGGCCATCACTGCATGGTTTGCTTCTTCCTTTCTCTGTGTGTCTGTGTAGTTGCAAATGTAGTTCTAAGTCGGTCTGCAGCACTTGGGGCCTCTGTAATGGTTTTAACACTGGATGTACACTTTGTTGCATGAATCTTGTCCCACAGTTGATTTTCAGAGTCCTGCCTTGAGCAATAGTAAATTCATGATCTAAGCTGCTTTGCCTGCACTGCCAGTGTGTTTCAGTTTTCTCCCTCTTCCCTGTCTCTTCAGGCTGCAGGCCACTGGGAAAAGCCTGTGAGATGAGAGGCCCCCAGTTCTGCTCTGCAGCTTTGGGGCACAGTACCGCAGCCATTCCACTAGCCCATACATCCAGCACTTGCATAAGCATCAGGAGTGGCACAGAAGGAGTTAAACAGTGCTGGAAAAATTGGCATTTAATTCATTTCTGTCCCTTTTAGCAAACCTAGATGGGGAAATGCCTCCCTGTTGGAAACAGCGCCTCTTGGAAATGGAAATGTAGGATGGCTGGGGATTAGGGTGCCTATCGCTGGAAATGGGTTTCTTATCGTCTCTCTGAACTGAATTGGTGGGACAGCCTCTGAAAATTGAATTGCCTTCCCTGTTTCTGTCTCTGCCATTGCACTCCTCCTGTGCTCTAGCTTTGCACCAGCCTCTGGCTTCCCTCATCCCCATCCTCAGCAGAGCAGGGACTGCCTCTGGGAGGGTGCGTGTTCATGGAGAGGGACTAGAAGGTGGGCAGGACTGGCTACACCTGGGAAGATTCATCCTTTGGATTCTCAGGGCCAGGAGGGTTAGTCCCTTTTTCCAAGCTTCCTTCTGACATTGTGGGGACAGTGGCAGCCTGGCAGAACCCAGTTTAGAACGAGTGAAGGTGTGAAATGATGAGAAGGTATCAGGCACAGCTGGAAACGAGAGCTAGTGATGAGGAGCTGGGGTCAGGGCACAGGAAGGAAAGGGGGAAGATGAAAGTAGCTGGAACTGATCAAGGAGAGACCAGGTTGGACACATCAGAGCAGGACGGAAAGTGACTCTGAGACTAGGAGCAGCCTGAACCCTGGGTCTTTGCTGGGCCAGGTGGAGGCATCTCCCATCAGTGCTCAGGCACTGCCCAGGGATGGCCAAAGTGGCTCTTTCAGTTCCTCCTCACAGTCTCTGGTTTGAAAAATCCCGCACCACAAGCACCAGCCAGTATTGTACCCAGCTCTGCGTTGGCCCGCAGTGTCCCCGCAGAACCTGGGTGGTTCGCTGCTCCCCAGGCCCAGAGCAGGTTAAGCCCATGGTGCGGACGGCAGACCACAGGCAGGGGTGTGGGTGTGCTGGCTGTGGGTGCCCAGGCATAGTGCCAGGGATTTCTTCTAAGGTTTTTGTTTCCAGGGTTTGGTTTGGGGACAATTCTATTTTACTGATCTTCATTTTACCATAGGCTGATTTCATTGTTGTCACAGTATGGGTTTTTTGGAGGAATTTTCCATCCCTATTAAAGTTATGCGTGTGCCATAAGCACAAGAGGTGCTCAGTGTACACCTGTCAGTGGCTTTTCAGTGCACCAGCCTGCAGTCATGGTGCTGCTCCACTGCATGGTTACTGGCCTTGATTCTTCACCTGCCAGAATACATGAAGTTTGAAAATAAAAAATATTTAGGACTAATTGGGGAGTGTTTTGCTATGCATACAGAGCTACCTTCCATGGTCAGTGGTATCTGAAGCAGAACTCTCTTTCAGAATAGCCCTTCTGCACTGAGCCAGAATGCCTGAAGTAATTGCTGGCTACCAGGGCAAAGCCCTAGCCGAGGGCCTGGTTCCTCTTGTAAGGGCAGGTTGTGCTCAGATTGCAGAGGCTTGCTGTCTGCCCTGTGAAGGAGCAGAAGACCTCCGTTCTTGCTAGGGTACTGTTCTTACCCTTTGCTGAAAGGCTGACTCAGATTGCTGACAAATAATGGGAGAAAGGTTACCTTTAATCGTGCAAGGGCTTCCTTACATGCTGCCGGGCAACTGCAGCCAGGTTTAGCCACAGCAGAAGGGTGGGGAGCCTTTATATCTGCAGCAGAGGGAATGGGGGACAAAGGTGGTGTTATTTGAGGAGTGGGATGCAGATTTGCTCATTCGTCACTAGCACCATCCACGCTTGCATGGGAGGACACACTTGTTTGTTATGTGTTGACTGGGTTTTTTTGTGTTCATCATGTGGTGGCCAATGTGGTTTCCATTTTTTTCATTCTGGAAAGCAGGGACAAGGATGGGGGCTGACCAGTGGCAGCCACAAAGAAATCCTTAATGTAATTTCGGAGAGTTTCCTTGTTGCCAGCCCCATGTGCTTCTGCAGAGCCTCAGACCTGCCCCGTGGTTCTGTGCCTGGGGATTGGAGCCGTGGAGTGATCCCAGGAGTATTTTGGAAGGGGGTTGTTTCCCCAGCTCTTGGTCCAGGGCCCAAGTCCTTAGTGTCCAGGTCCACTTGCAGTCTGGTGCAGGAGCGGTCTAGGAGATGGACAATACAGAGCTGCTGCTGTGACACATGGATAGGAAGGGTCACCCAGCTGGGCACAGCTGGATGTCCCTGTCCTGGATTTGTATTTTGCCCTATGGGGCCATCACAGCCCCTAGGGTGTGGTTGTGTGTTTAACAGTTTATCCAGAGCAACTTCTATTTCATTTTGGGCTAAAACTGATAAATCAAGGTGACTTTGGGGAGAGAAATAATTCCTTTCACAGGATTTGCATAATCCTGGCTGGTGATATGATAATGGTGTTTGTTAAAGACAGAACACAATGAATTAATACTGTTAAGTTGCTGCTGCAAATGCAAAGCAGGTAATTTACTGTGGGTGCAAGGAAGGGTGTGAGTACAGCAGCTTGGCTGTGGTACACGGGAGACTTGTTGCCACCGGCACAGCCAGGATGTAGCAAAGTCAGCAACGGTTACCCCTCGTACTCTGCTTGTCCATGGCTAGAGGCTGTGCTGAGCTTGACCAGGGGAGGATTAGCCTCTTTCAGTCCCTTTCTGCACTCTCACTGTGGATTTGGGACCTAATTTGTCTCAGATCATTCTGGAAAGCCAGCTGCCCAGGGCCGGTCCCTGCTGAAGGGGGGACAAGGGAGCTGAGGGTGACATGCATCATGCTTATGCTGAAGGGACCTCTGGGCACAGGAGTGCCCTCGGGACTTGCAGCGGTGAGGAGATGGGCCCAGGCACTGCACTTAGGCCACCTTGGCCACCCCCAGCGGCCAAGAGGCTTTGGTCTAAATGGTGCCATTCAGCCCGTAAGAGGTTTTCCTTGCCCTGTAAAAAGTGAAGGCCCTGTGGCAGGTAGGCCAGCCTGGAGATCTGCTGGGTCTAGCCTCAGTCCTCAGCTTTCCCCTTGCACAGCCAGGCTCAGCTGAGGGAGTGGTGCTGCAGGATGAGGGAGGAGGAGGTAGAGGCAGGTAGGAGGCAGAGGTGGAGAAAGAGGCTTGGGAAAGGCACCCTGGTACATCACTTATTCCCTGGGCTGGTGCTGCAGTTCCAAAGCCATCCTTGCCTGCCAGACTCCGCTGGAATCCTAATGCACTCTTTATCTTTGTAGCTCCACAGCTCTGTCAGAGGGAGATGCTGTGCAGGAGCCAGAGCAGGATTTCAGCCTAATTGGATTCTGTGTCTCTGTGGTTTCCCATAAAGGCAGGCGACAGGGATTAGTGCAGTGTTTCTGAGGAACAGAGGAGAGCGAGAATGACCTGCACAGGGATTTCCTCCTGCACAGGGATTTCCTCCTACATAGCCTGGGCTGCTAGCTCCAAAAGAACTTTTTTCGACAGGCTGTCCAGGTGGAAGGGCCCAAAGCAGCGTGTCCCCGCTCTGTAGCAGCATTGCTGTCCAAATCACTTGTGCTCTCCCTAAATCTTTGAGCCAGGTGCAGTCCCTTTCCCAGGGAAGGAAACAGCTCGGTCACCTGAGCCTGAGCAAGCCTGGCACCGGTCTGGACTCTCCTGCTAGCTCCATGGAGGGAGAACCAGGTAGGGAAATCAGAGAACTGGTTGCTCCTGCACGCAACCAGCCAGCTGGCTGAGTTTACTCCCCTGTCCTCCCCACTTCCCTTCTCTCCTGCCTGGGAGCAGCACACATTTGAACCTTCTCCCTTCCCCCAAATTCCTTGCCTTGTTTAGAGCCTGTCAGGCAGGAGCAGGATTCACCTCATTACACAGATTTATTCCTGTATAAACATTTCATTCCTTTAATTGCAAAGCAGTCACACTGCAGGCAGCAGTGGTAATGGCTCCGTTTGCGCGGGGTGTTCAGCCCCTGTGCCAGGTGCGTGAGCCCACGGCACAGTAACGCGGGGCGCGCGCCGAGTGCACCCCTAGTTACGACAGGCTGTGGTGTCTGCATGTGGAGGGGTGTGCTGCGCAGTGCAGGGTCAGCCAGGCTGGGCAAGCGTGTGGCCCTGAGCACCGTGCTCTCCTAGCAGCTCTGTGGTGTCTCTAGTTCTGTGGCAGGGCTGGAGCATTGTCCTCACTCTGCAGAGGAAGGGAAGGGCAGAGGCCCGGAGCCGCCAGGACCTTGACTCTGCAAACAGAACCTTGAAGGGTCCTGTGCGTTCAGCAGTCCCTTTGTCCTGTGCCCACGCTGTGACATGCACGCAGACGTAATCATCTTGCTGTGCACCCTGAAAGCTGCCAGGCTGCTGGGTGTCCAGTGTCTCTGCTGTGCTCAGGGACAGCCCTCAGGCACCAGGATGGAGTCCTGGGGCAGCAAGGGGGAGGCAAGGTCCTCTGAGGGCCTTTTGGCCTCTCTGGGACGATGAGGTGTACCTGGGGTCATGATTTCACAGCTCCTGGCACAGCAGCATGTGTCTCGGGCTCCCTGATCTGTGGAAAAGCATGTTCCCCAGGTCCCACTACCTTGCTATATTTGGTGCTTGTTCAGACAGCACAGACCGAGCCATGCAGAAAGCTGAGGGTGGAGAGAGGGTCTGAACATTCCTGTCTGGTCTAAGCTAAACCGAGGGGAGATGCTTCCACCCCTAGGGCCAGGGAGTGATCCCCCAAGGAGATCTGGGATGTGGCCTGTTCCTGCCCCGTCAGTTACTCCCCACGGCATTACCAAAATGCCACCATCTCCCAAGAGCTCCCTGGCAGCTCCTTCTGGCAACAGAGCACCTCTAGGGCCCCTTTTGCCAAGCGTCAGTGCAGGGGGATGCACCCGGTCCATTGCGTCTGCTAGGCTCTAAGTGCAGGGACAGCAGGTACTTGCCAGCCTGCTGCTGCAGTTCGTGGTCTCTGTTCTCCCACATGCTCATCCAAATGTTAATTTTATGGACACCTTTATAAATCTTGTGGCTTTCCCCTGTCCATGGGCTATCTAGATTTCATCTTGTTGAGAGGTGACACTTCTGGCCTTTGGTACCAGGCTATCAATTTCATACTCTGAGAGTAATAAAAAACATGGGGCCATATTAACTCGTGATTACTCATGCTCCTGCTTTTAACTCTTTCTGTGCTGTCTGAAATCCCAGAATGCTGAATAAATGCCACAGGCTTGTGGCAGCAACAGCCAGAGCCAGTCTCCCAGCTGGAACAACTGCATGGATTCCAAACTGGGTACTCCTCTCCTGCTTGCCGAGAAGATGGAGGTTCGTGTTCACCTCTGTTAGACCTGGAAATCTGGAGAGATGCTTGTATCCCACCTCTGAGACCTTTCCATGTGTCACAAGCACCTGCAGTTCTGCCAGCCACACAGCACAGGAGTTTGCCAGGCTGAAAGGAAGGGCATTTCTTTGCTTGCTGTGAGACAGCCTCGCTCCAGCGAGCCTGGAAGAACGTGTTCAGGTCATTTCATCAATGTAAAGGTTAAATGTTTAGCTGCAGCTGTTGAAAACAAAGCAACAGCAACAGCAGCGTGGATGCCCTGTCAGTCTGGGTTTAAGATCTGCATCTAAGCACCTGCCGTGCACCGAGGTCCTTGCTGGACAGTGCCTTGCGTCAAGAGCGCTGCCTCTCAGCGCTTTTTCATCTGTGGGCAGCTATGCACAGCTCAGCCCCACTTCACCCTGGCTGATGGCTTTGCAAACTGGATTTTTGGACTCAAATTTTTGCTTGGGTATTTTGAAGAAGAGCCTGATGTTTTAAAGCATGTCCATACAATTTCCGCTCTCTCTGCTGATTAAGAGAGCCTCTTTCTGTTGTAGCTATACTTCTAGCCACTCAACCTCTGAGAATTCCAGTGACCTGTACTCTAAGAGTTATTTGAATATAGATCTTTTGTTGAGTAAATATGGGCCTGGAAGAGTAATTTCTTTTCTGCCCTACACATCTGTTTCAGTATATCAGTAGATTTCTCATACATTTAACATATTGTTTTGCACCCTTTGCAGTCCAGTGCCTAGAAGACCTGCAGAGTCCAAGACGAGCACCAGGAGATGCTTCCTTCAAGACACAGGCAGATGTCCTGCTACATGCGTACTCTGCCCTGCGATCTCTCTCTGTGCCTTTTCTTGTCACCCTGCCTCCCCAGGGCTGGAGCTCTTCCAGGCTCGTGCTGCTGCGGTCTGCCTGTGGTAGGGCCCTTTGTGCTTCATCTGTGCTGCGCTCGCACCCTGCCAGGCAGGGGGCTGCAGAGGCCTTTGCCTGCTTAGGAAGGGTTGTTCGGTTTATGGTCCTGTCTCTAGAATCCAGAGAAGCTCCAGGTGCTCAGACCCCCCTCCTCCAGGCCCAAGGCCAGCTCTTTGCTCCATGCAGGAGGCAGTGGCTCCCGGCAGCACCTGTGTGAGAGCTGGCAAGCATCTGTGCTGAACAGGTCTCGGTGCTATGGCTGCCCTGCTGTGGCAGCTGGCACGTCCTTGGACATGGTGCCAGCTGCTGTCACTCTGGTGCAGGGTGTTGGCATTAAGTGCTGGTGTGTGCAAACTGCCCTCTGTGCCCTGTCACCCTTTGTCTGTTGGTCTCTGGCAGTCACTCCCCTGTTAGATGAGCGTATGGTCCAACGCAATCCACAGCCAGCTGTCCCTGGTGATGAGAAGCACTGACCCACTGCGGGGACTCCATCAGAAGGCTCAGGGGGGAGCGGCTGCATGACTGCTGGCTCACAGTCTCATCTCCATTGTGATGCCTTGGCCCCCCCACGCTGCTGTGTGTCAGCCCAGTCACAGGGTGCAGCCAAATGAGGTGCCTCCAGGGTGCAGGCCCAGAGAGCACCCAGGTCCCAGCTGAGCTGTCACCTGAGTCGCAGCAGCAGATGGATGTGGAAGGCCTTTAAATGCAGCACATGATCAATACTAAACTGATCTTCTGGAGTCTCTTATAGGATTACTCCAGCCTCATGCATCCAATTGTAAAAAAATCACTCAGCACACTAGGGAGATGTGAGAAATGCTGCAGACCCCATTTAGGATGCACAGAGCCAGAGTAAGTGGCTTCACAATTGTTTCTAGCAGTAAATAATTCATCCCCTTTACATTTGATTTTATTGCTACCCCTGTGCCCTGCCTTGGTTCCTTTCTACTAGTTTCCCTCTCCTGTCCTGAAATTCCCATGCTGGGTAGTTTCTGTCATCATGATTCCCTTCCACACACGTGTGCGTGCTTGTACACAGACACAGAGACACAAAAAGTCCAACGTTTACTAATTGCTGTACCAGGGGGAGCAGTGCTGGGGTAGAGACAATGCTGTTTCACTGCTCAGCATTGACAGACCTGAGCTGGGCTGGGCCCTGGCCTGGCTTTGCCACCTGGGTCTCTGCTTTCACATGGTGCTAACATGCAGAACTGTTTGGAACGCGTTAACGATGCAAATAGTATTTTTATACTCATTAGTGATGCTACTTGAACAAGCTCTCTTTATGACGTGAATTATCAGCCAGGCAGGTGCAGTCCACAGTGTGGATTCAGCCGGTGGTGGGCTTCCTGAACCAGACATGTCTCAGTGCAGGTTGCTACAGCTGCTAAAAACAGGCTGGCAGGAGCCTCTGCCATGGGATGAAGCTTGTCTGGACCTGTCAGCTTAGGGAAGGCTGTTACATGCATCTCTGAAGCCCATGGCAGCACGCTAGCTCCTGGGGCATCCTGCTTCTGGATAATTTTGTGGAAAAGACTGAGTACAAGTTGACATGTGTCTCTTAGAGCTGGAAATGGTTGGAGTCGGGGAGATTGTCAGGAAGAGCATCACGCTTGCTTGCCCTGTCCCTGTTCTGCTCTACAGAATTGCTTCTGGCCACTCTGGAGACACAACGTGGGATAGGAGGACTGTTGGGCCAGACTTTTCTTGCTCCCTATGGAAATCATTTTGACTGGAGCCTTGCAGACACCTTCCAAGGAGTGCTCTCATTTGCACAGGTGGGTGCTTGGAGGCTCCCGTCCCAGAGGTGGTTCTGTCCACCTCTGATCACTCCACAGGAGAGTGGAGATGATAGTGGCTGTGATCTGACCCAAACTGCATCTTCAGGAATAGATTCTCTTCTTCAGGTGTTGCCAGCCATCTCCACTCCTTCTAGCCAGGCAGCAGGTGACATTTTGGAGAGCTGACCCCTTGGGATCTGTAAGTACAGGTCAAGTCAGAGTTCGTCTAATCCTTTGCCTTGAGAGTGCTGGAAAGATCCCCCCGTTTGGGAGGCAGTGGCCGCTCTGGGTGTTTTGCTTCCAGGCCAGAATCCCTGAGGTGTCTCAGGGGTGTTTCTTGAAGTGCCCCCCAGGGGCACCTGCTGGGCCCTGGGCAGTTGAGGGCTAGAGTGCCTCGGGCACAAGGGTGCGGAAGGTCAGGAGGTGCATGTGCAGCCCTGCTGGGCCCCCACCCTGCTGGCTGCCATCGAGTGCGGAGGGATGGAGGAGCACAGGGCAGGCACTCAGCGTCTCCGCTGCCTCTGGGGCCAGTCCCTAGCGCAGGCCACTCTGGGTACCCCTGCAGGTGACAGCTGGTGGCACTCAGCAGCTCTGGTGCCGTCCTCAAGGCTCTGAGTTCTGCTTCCCATTCAAGGCACGTGCCTCGGCTGGCCCCCGCATGCTTCCCATGGGTTTAGGCATGCAGCACCCTGGGGCTGGCTGCTGACAGCCCCCCAATGCCACCAGACATCAGCCTGTTGCTCTGCACTTGGCCACGTCAGCTGTGCTGACAGGCCTGGTGTGAAATAAGATGAATGAGCTGAAGTTGGTGAAAATGATTCTAATTTATAATCTGCTGCTTTGTGGAGCTCCCCAATTAATTGTCTCTAGATACATAAGTAGGCCACATGTTTGCCTTGCTTCAAATGCAATAAACGTTACACTCTGTCCCTGCTGGTGGTGCTGGTTCCTGTCAGAGCATCAGTCCCTGTAGCTAATTCCCCACTCCTGTCTCTCAGGCTCCTGGGACCTGGGCTGAGCACGGGGCGGAAATGCCAGGGCTCCAGGAAGCTTGTGGCGTGGAGAGATAAATTGCTGATCAAAGGGCTAGTGCACAGTGCCTCTGAATATTTAGTCGCAGGCACGGCAGCCCAGCCCCTCGGGAAAGGGCTTGCTTTGTTCCTGACTGCCAGGCTCCGCTCTGCCGCAGCGGGCGGCTGGAGTGGGACGGGGTGCTGGGATCTATCAGTGGGGTGCAGTGCCAGTGGGGAGGCTGTTATCTGCAGCTCTGCTGGGGCCTGGGTGTCAGCATAGTGCTGCTGCAGGACCGGGTCACTGGCCTTGTGCAGGAAGAAGTCTCTGTGGTGCAGAAGTGGCACCTGCAGCCATCGTCAGGGTCAGGGTGCTGCCTGCCTTGGCGTCATGTGCTCCTTGCTGCTGCTTCTGCTCATCTCTGGTGCGGTGGGGCAAAAGTTGAGGCATAGCCTCTGCAGTGGAGCCAGGCCAGGAAGAGCAGCCCTGTTGCCCAGTTCTCCTGCGAAAGCTAAGAGGAGGTGGGGAGGGTCCCAGCAGGTAGGGGTTAGCCTGCCTGGGACGTTCATGGCCCAAGATGCCTGAAGAAAGGTCTGTAATGTCTCTACAGCTGAGGACAGTACTTCCCAAGAGTTTGGGCACTGCTGGCCCAAAATGTGTTGGAACCTTGGTCAGGTGGAAATAAGAGGTGATGGGCAGTCCCTTGTTCCTCAAAGGGCCTCCTGTGCATGTGAAAATACAACCAATTTTGCAGTGCCTTGCTGATCCCCCTCACCTCCTTCCTTACCTGCAGGGAACGGCCCTTGACTCCATATTTGCTGATAACAAGGGTGCAGAGAGGTTTGCATGAGAAAAAGCCAAGTGCTGGCCCTTGGGCTTTAGGGTTTATGTGATTATTTTGTGACTGATCACAGTCTTCACTCTCTGCCTTGTTTTCTACCTCCTTCCCTGCTACAATCGTTGTAGTCTGCTCCCCTACCTAACAAGTCAAGCACATCTCACAGGCAGAGAAAATGGGTTGAAAAGCCCAGATACTATCTTGGCCATCACATCTCTCCCCCATCTAAATTCCAAGACTGCCAGAACTGAGGCAGCAAGATCTGATGCAGAAGCATGCACAAAATTTGCTGAACTAGTGACCCTCCTCTTGGTCCTGTTGCCTGTGGCTTCCGTGGTCCCCAGGCATCAGGAGACCTTTCCCAGGCTTTCCTCACCTTTCCACACCCAGGAAACATTCTCCATCCTTGCTTACTTGCTCCAGCCTGCTCAGCACCCTGGCCTTGCTCTGGTGCTGCGTTGGTTC